>NW_024582504.1:1325171-1342169 GCF_018398535.1 Haplochromis burtoni
AGAGGAGAGGAGAGGAGAGGAGAGGAGAGGAGAGGAGAGGAGAGGAGAGGAGAGGAATAAATGGTGAAACAAAAGTAATCCAGAGCCAAGCAGAAAAAAATGTGTACACTATAAATTGACAACATCTGCAGAAAAACAATAACAACAAATGCAAGGCAACAACATGAGACAGATGATGCAGTGCCCCTCTGGACCAATCAGTTAAAAATGTACCCACTTGTTTAGACCAGTAATTGCACAGCCCCAGCATTAGTCCCTTTAGGCTAATCAGTGCAGTTCTGACAATGTTAGAAACAAGCGATGAGATGCATCATTTGCCCGCAAGTTTTGCCCAAGTCAGGCAAAATCAGACTAGGAATCATGTGAGGCAAAAATGGAAACAGTACAGGCAGAGAGCTTCATAACAGAAGGAGGGTTACGTATATAGCGATGAATCGCCCTTTCAATAAAAATCAGCAGGCAGCTAATCAGTGTCGCCCACTGCTAATAATACAGAGGTGGTGATGTTCCTTAGTCAAAATGAAGGGTGTCTACAAAACCTGCCCAAGGGAGTTTAGAAATTCCCATCAAAAAAACTGAAGATATGTGGAGGAAATGGCTAAAAATATCATAAGCTGAATGATGTACACAGTGTGCCACAACAATCTGATTCCAATTCAATTCTGGTGTATTTATACAGCACCAAATCACAACAAATCACCTCAAGGTGCTTTGAATTATAATGTAAAGACACTCGCAGGATTCTGGAGAACAGCCCAACAATGAAATGAGCCCCTATCAGCCTATACTTGGTCCAGCCTTAACTTTATCAAAAAGGATATTTGTGAGTGTAATAAACAGTAAGTGATGAGACATCTGTGTCTTTTTTTTAATATGACAGTGTCCTCTTTTATCACTGTGGGAAACTCGCGCAGGCACACCTGTAACCAACATTTTCTCCAGCAAAAACACTTAGTAACCAGTAGATACCACAGTTACAATGAGACAGGCTTTAGTAACACTGAGCAAGAGTTTACCATTCACAATGTGGCAGTGTGTTCTGCTTTATTAACAAAACTCTCAAAGTCCAGAAGAGAAACAAAAGCAACAATGTTTCTGCCATGCCACAGCATAGACCCGGTGAAAGTCTAACTGCTTTTCTTTAGCATACACAGCATCACACTGAATGGATGATGTTTGGTGGTTACTGTTGGTCAACTAAAACCATGTGAATATGTGGCATTGGGTTATGGAAATTATTACCGGTTTACTTTTAGACAAAGCGATTCATTACCCTATCAAGAAAGTACTCTGCAGATTAATTCATTACAAAAACAAATATCAGTGGCGGTCCTCAGTGTTAACCAGTCCAATTGAAAAACCCTTTCAAGGCCATGATGTTGGAGCCAGGCTTCTAGCAACTTTGTCTTGCTAACTATTTTATTTTGTGAGGCCATCATAGACGGTAGTTTTGTGCTGATGATCACATTTAGCCCAAAGCACAGCTGAGACTCACATGGCTTTAAAGAACTTTTAATAAAACCTCCAAACTTTAAGAGCAAATCACTGCACTATTTCTATAGCCTTTCAACATGCTATCAAGCTATTCCATAACTGCCCTACTACTCGGACTTTGTGGCAGGTGCAGAAGCTCTCATTAAGGTGGAATTCAGTCATCCCGTTTGCCTTACATGTACTTTGGTTTGTGCATTTCCAATTTTTGCTGATTGTCGGAAAAAGTCACACAAACAAAACAAAAAGAAACTAAACAATTGTAGCACCTTGATGCCTTCTGCAGTCCCACTTTTAGCTCGGTGCCATAGCACAGTACAACTTTACCCATGTGCACTGTAAATATTGTAGGCCAGACACCTCATGAATGGAGAATCAGGAGGGGGAAAAAAAGTCCAGACACTATCAAAATTTCTGCTTCTCTAAAGACGCAGCATGAAACGTAGCCCGAGAGCTGCTGCGATCCAAAGATATCAGAATCAGCTTTAATAATAAAACAATCTTAGTCACATGCTCAACTGAGTGAAAGAAGGGCCTCGGGAGGCTGTATGATGTCTCACCTCGGAGGTCCTCTCCAATGCCCAGAGCCAAGCCATCTTTGGTCCACTGAACAATGCCAGAATAGTTGAATACAACACAGGACAGGATCACCCTCTGGCCCCGCACCACCGACTGGTCTGCTGGCTCCTGAGAGAATCTCGCTGTCCAAACTGGTGGAGAAAACAGAGGGATAAGTTATGGAATTATAAGATATTTTTATGTGTACACTCTAAAGAGAAGCTTAAGTAAAAATCATTCGTTCAAGTGTATCGGCCTATACCTTTTATGGCTAATTGATTCAAACTTTATTCTCCCAGCAGCAACGGAAGGCCATAATTACCACGTTTGATCACACAGTGGCTCGTGGGCATTAAGTGCAGGGCAGCAAAGAACAGCGTGGTGAGACAGGGGTGTCAGAAAAGAGCAAATCAGAGCAGAACTGGAGAAGAAAGAAAGAGAAAGAATGAAGTGGAAGAGGCAGTCAACGCTCACTCACGAGAGGAGATCAAACTGACAACTTCAGCCATAGGGTGTCTCACACCCCCTTTTCTCCCTCACTCCTGACTTTTATTTCTCCAAAACTCCCCGATCCTCCCTCTCGTTTCCCTCTTGTTTCTCCCTTCTTCATTCCTGCCTATGAGTCATCTCCCAGGCTTCCACTCCCCAACCAAAACTACAGTGGCTGTCATTGTCTACCACACTCTCGCACTCCAGTTTGTAGCCCACTACCACCATGAGGAAAGCGGGTGTGTGTGTGGGGGGGCTTCAGCCACTGTTTCATGCAGTACGATGACGAGTTGTAATTAGGTGTCCCCTGAAGACATGGTGCACGTACGATACACGAGAGACAGCCGCTGCAAGATTTGCTTCAAATCTTCAGTCTTTCCATTCGGTCTCTCGCCTCCATTTTTTCCCTCTCTCCCACTTGTTATTTCGAAGAATCTCGTACTGTAGATCATTAACCCACTGCTGCATTGTACACACCCCCCAGCCCCCACCTTCCTCCTCCTCCTTTGTCATTGCCTCTCTTCTTCTGTTCTCTCTCTGTAACGTTGTACGTCCTTTACCCAAATTGCTTCGCGTCACTCCCTGCTTTTGGTGTATATGTATGCATCCCCACTCGCCTCCTTCACTTTGTACATCTATAATTCTGTCTATAACTGTCCTTTTGCTTCCTCCACCTCTCCTTTCCTACAGTGTGTACACACCTCTCTCTTTCTATCTACATACATAACGCCGTATATATCCTTTTACCCATAATGCTTTCTATTTCTGTGTTGCTTCTCCTTTGCTGGTTGGAAGGGGGTTTGAGGCGGACTGTCACAACTCATTTATCACATTAAATATCAGCCCTCTAGCACTTTCTCTCTCCCTCTCTTTCTCATCCCCCCATTCACCCATCTCTCTCTCCTCTCGCTTTTTCCCCTCACTCCTTTTTTCTTCACCTTCTGCCATTTCCATCTCTTCTTCTCACTTGTCCACTCCACTTTTTTTTATCACTTGTTTTGCCCTTCTGTTTCCCTTACACCCTCTTCCTCACTCATTCCCTCACACTCTCTTTGAGCCCTCCAGCGCTTTTCCAAAGGTTTCCATCTCTCTCACTTTTTTTAACAACTGCCATATGCCTCCGCACCCCACCTCCTGCCTCCCCATCATGACCCTCAGTGCCCATCTCTCGCATTCCCCATCCCTTTCACAAACACAGACATGCACTCTCTCCCCATCATGTCATATTTGGTGTGATCTGCAGAGGTTCAATATGCCTGATAATACAAAAGAACCCAGTCATGCAAAAAGATTTCTGTACCAATCACAACAATGGCTCCTGACAGTGCAGCACATTAATATTCTGAAGATAAAGGAGGTGTGCAAGGATACACGGTGAAAAGGGAACTGGATGCAGATGGAGCTTTGCAGCATGCATACCAAGAATAATTCAGTGTGTTGCCCCAAAAAACATATTCTAGTCCTTAATCTGCTCCCTGAGGACCCCAAAGAACTAAATCGATGAATTAAGATTAAAAAAAAGATGACAGAGCAAAAGTGAGTGGCCCTGAGAAGTTGGGAGTAAAATGTTCTTAGTTAAAGGCTTTTAACTAAGAATAATGAAAAGTCATCTCTCAGTAGTGAGCAAGCACATTAGTCCAAAGCTACATGATCCTCCTAATGGGCACTCAATACAAGCTTGACTCACTGTGTTGAGATAAATAAGGAACTTGTGATTGCTGTCTAACGCTAACAAATCAACATGAAGCATTTCTCAAACTAGAATCTACATCTGTCTGTTTTGAAAATAAAAGAACATCAATTCTTAAAGGGCCTGAAATCATCCTCCAATATCCTCTTACCGTAAGCAACAGATTCCTCATTAAAACACACAAAAACACGTTTGTGTTATTTGCATTATTAAAGATTCGTATCCATGTTTTTCTCTGTTTGCTGCCTGACTGATTGAAGTGGGTGCAGCTTCGTTGGAAAAAAAACTTACGTTACATACTCCCGTGCACGCAATGCCAGATTAATGTTCTTTTTAGATCTGTTTGTTTTCTAACGGGTTTTCATTGCTGTGATTTAAAAATCAAGCAAAGTTGCAAGCTGCACAGTCAAATCAATGTGCTCAAACCAAGCAGAAGACACTGCGAGTGAAAAATGAACCTGAAAAATTAAGTGCCCGCAGTTCCTCCCATCAGGAGGCTGGTTCTAAAACACTGACGGTATATAAAAGATGGATGTAGCTTCCAGGTTCTGAAAACCTGCATTATCACTAATGGGCTACAGTTATAGACTCCTTACATTGCTAAAAGGCTTGTACTAGTACAAAGGCCTATGGATAAACTAGGGTATGCTAATTGGGTAATGACTAGCAATTTGCAAGTTATTAAGCAATGAGAACAGGGCGTTCCCCAGCTTCACAGTCGGGTTCACATCATATCCGGTTTGAAAAAACCAAGACGTTTAAGAAAGGCCAATAAAAGATCTGGGCTTCACAAAAGAATCAGCGAGTAAAATCAGTGTAACAGTGGTTACATCCAGCTTTTGTATACATGTTCCAAAATGGAATTAGTCAGCTGAATTTCTTGTGCAATAGATCTATTTGCTGAAAAAGTCTGCTTTAGTTCTGGTGAGTAAAAGTCTCAAATAGGTATCTATGTCTGGAGTGTAGCCACACAGCCAAAAGAGTACCAAAAGATGCAGACTGAGCTAGATGCTCTTAGATATCCTAGAGTGTAATAACGGACTGAAACAGAAAAATGGCAGCACTGCATGTACAAGGATGCCAGCTGCTGTTAAGCCCCTGAAGAAGAAGAAGAAGCTGTGTCCGGTATCGTAGCTGTGTCCAAATTCAGGAACCACATCCTCCTCTGCCCGCATCTGTAGGCCGATTACGTTACAGCGACACGACGAAGGCCGTCCAAATTCGAAGACTCCGACAAATGCGGCTGACAAATGCGCCCTTCATTTCTCCAGATTTGAAGGATGGGTCGGGTGTATACTTCGTGGCCCAACCTATCCCAGAATTCATAGCGCAGCCCAGCTCAGTTTCCAACAATGGCGGCAGCTAGTTAGTTTTAATATTACTCTTATTATTCTTTCTGGGTCACAAAATAAACGTTTAACATATTTTCAGGCAAGAATGTAGCTGTGTAAACCTCAAATATCTGCTCAGTTTATCAAGACACCACATATTTTCAAAAGCGCTCCGACGTTTTCGGAGACGTCTGTTACCCACTAGCTCGATAGCGAGCCGGGGTTCAAGGCTCACTAGAGCCGTGAGAACACCGGACTCCCGGCAAATCGTTTTCAAACCCACCGCCGTCTTTTGCTACTCAGGTTAAACATGATATATACATAACTTAAAATGTTATTGTTTGGCTTTTTTCAGTATTTTATTTGTTCCTGAGTAAATCGGTTTGGCTGAGATTAAAGTTATAGTTTTTACACAGCTGAATAAACGTCAAGCAGACAGCTGATTATCAGAAGTGTGAGATGCTCGAGAATATACTCCGGTGTCCTGTTATATTTTAGATAGCAAGGAGTTTATTAAACTTCTCCAAAACAATCTGCACATTTCATTAAAATTTAATAAACTATCATCTTGTCTTTATTTTTAGCTAGCACATACCTTAAACACTTAAAGCTGTAAGCTAATGATAGTTATATAAGAGCAGATGCTGCTGGTGCAATAAGCTGTATGTTTTACGTCCAATGGATGCATGATCTGATTAGTCGACTAATTGCAAAAATAATCTGTGACTAGTGGACTATCAAAATAATCGTTTGTGGCAGCCCTATTGTCCAAATATATTTACATTTGGCTCCAGGAAAAAAAGACAACCTGACAGCAACCAAAATACTGCCATCAAGACTTCAGGAGATTTCATAAAAAAGTCTGTACAGTCTATTGCCGAAACACACAAAAACACAGCAGGGATAATAAGTCTCAGTGGGATTGTCATTATGAACAACGTCTTCGTTTCCATTGGAAATAAAGAAATGCTGATTGCAGTGCGTTGGTGTGGCATGCTCTCTTTGCACAAGATAAATCAAAGGAGTGGCTGGAATCTGATTCTCATACGCCGGATCTAATGAGATGGTACAGTGTGTAAAGATCCAGTGTGCCTTGAGCAGTTAATGTAAATAAAACATTAATGCAGAGGTGATTAAGGTAGAAAAGGAATAATTAGCTTGGATATTGCCTGCCATTACAAAAAAAGATCACTGTCGATGGCAGATTTTTGATGGTAGATTTGTCCTTTAATTTTCCTGCATGCACCCCAATTAAATGAAAGTTGCACTTTTCTAAAGCTAATTACTGGGATGCGGAGTGTGGATTTATAGCGTCTTAAAAAGCGTGACAAGCCTTTCTCAGTTATACATGGTGTAAAGAGAGTTTATCTGGGTTTAAACTACCCCGCAACCTCGACAGTAGCCTGAGGGCAAGTAAATCCTTCCTTCCATCACCTCTGCTACGGTAGCTGAAGGTATTCCCTCAGTAAACCGAAAACATAATCCAAACTGAATACTCCTGAGTGGAGGCTACACAATCTGCAGAGAAAACACCCATGCAAAGGCTGAAGACTGAAAACATTGACTCATTTAAACATGTGCTCATCGCCTTCTGATTTCCATATTACACAGTTAACACTTGTCAACATGAGTGTATGTGCTCGTCTCTGTGTGTTTAAAGAAGGAAATCTACAAGCGGCGAGTAGCCAGAGTGAAGGAAAGACAGGAGAGTGCATGCAAGAGAGCTTGTATTCTCTCATTATGTGGGTTATGCTGCAGTGACAAATTTAGAGTGTGTCCTGATTTCCTTGAGTCCCCGATCCCCAAGACACCACCGGGAGACTCCGAGCACCCTGTCCCCACGCAAACGACGGTCACAAAGGGATGCTTGCAGACACGCACGCGCCCGCACACAAATAGGCTGCAAGGATAACCTAACCTTCGCCACATGGGCAAACCATTTCCTGTCAACGCACACATAAACACAACCACTCAAAACCCCAACCATATAATTGACACACAGAGGCGGTTTCCTGAACATGGATCACACCACAGCTTGGCGTAAACCATCAAGCCAGCGGCGCATCTTCATCTCCGCTGGGAATGGGTCTCGGTTTGGTCTGGGATTAAGTACAGCCCTAGCCAAAGTTTGGAAAGGGATTAGGATTAATCTGGGGCTAAGGACAACAGCCCCTTGCAGACACTGAGACACCAACCTCTGCTTGTCAAAGCACAGACAAAGCCAAAGGCGAGCGCATGCTGCCTCGTCGGGTGACTCACCAAAAGCATGGCCACACATCACCACAGTGTGAACTACTACAGCAGTTTAGCCCGGGAGCACCTCTCGCACCACGCAATGGTGTTTTAATAGCAAGGTAATGAACCATCCATTTGAAAATCACCGAAAAGGTTTATGCGTGCAAAGACGTTCAGAGCTATTTTTAGCGAGCGTGCTCCTTATACGTCCCCCATTTCTGAAAGTGCCGCACATTCTGCTGTTAGGTGGCGACTGTCAAAACTTGTTTGCACCTTTTAAACACACGTTTGCTTCACCTCAGTGGGATATGAGACAAAGCTGGAAGTGATGCCATGCAATCCACAGTTCTGGCAAAGGCTTGACTGGTGGCATTCAGTCTCATTGAATTAGATGCTATTAAATAAAAAGCCATTTGTATGGATTGTTATGCATCGATCTAATTATCTTTGTGTCTGGCCCCCTCCCCGTACCCCTCCGACAAAGTCCCCCTGCCTTCCTCTCCCTCGCTCTCCTCCAGCCAATCCCCCGCCTCGGCTGGATCACGGACTTGCGTCACCATAGCAACAGCTGACGTGTAAAGTAACTGCCCAAAAAAAGTTTTCTGTACAAACGCGTCTACGAGCGCACCCGCGTCTGTGCATCTGTGTCTGATGAAACCCTCCCTCGTGCTTGGTACACCCATTTTCCTGAAAAAACATTTTTCAATGACCTCATCCTCCCTCCACCTATTCAATTAATAGCCAGACGGCTACGCTGGGCTCTCATTATTTCTCTGTTTCAGCCCTCACTCCCTCTCTGTTCGCCGTTAATCAATCCCCTCTAAATTGATTCTGTTATCTCTCTAATTCCATATCGCCGCCGTGTGTGGACGATGCGTTGGTGCTATGGAGGGGCTGCCGAAAATGAGATGCAGGAGCGGGAGAACAAAGAGACGGCGAGGTCCACAGACACCGAGCTGTGAAGTGTGATGGAGGATGACATCATTGTTTCAGGACAAAGTTGCAGCCATAGGAGTCGCACTGGCTCACCCTCTCGCTGTTTGCAGTATATAGCATACATGTAGCTGTGTGTGTGTCGCTCTGTGATCATATTTGTTTTTTCTTCCTGAAAAACTGACTTGGATATATGAGGTTTTAAAGCCCTACCGCACCGTGTAAAAATGCTCAGACTATGTAGCCTACATACATTTTAATTTACTCTATATGCGATGAATGGCAAGAATTTTTAATTACATTAAATAAATATATTTATTCAATGTATTTCTTAATTGTCTCTTTGTTAGGTCAATAAAATATACTCACATGTGAGTCTATGGTGATTCTTTAAAACTAATTATTTCTTTCAAACAATAAGCAGGGAAGCACCTGTTGTGTATTTCTGAACCCACATCAGTGTTTAAGATACTGAAATAACACTGTGTGTTTGTTATTACTCACCTCATGTATCCCCATCACGTGCCACTGAAATATAATAACTATTTTTATGTCTTTATTTTGGTTCTTCAAAAGTTTTGCCAGCACAAAATGTATGTGATGCAAGAGATGAAACGTCTTGTCGTCTAAAGCACTTTGGGTCATCAGTAAGACAGGAAAACTGCCATATAAATCCTGGTCTATTCCATTGCTACATTTCCACTGAGGGGATGTGTATACCGAAGCATGTGTTTGGCCCATCTAGTAAGTGCTTTTCAGGCACATGGAGGCAGCGGTAGACCCACTCAACAGTGACATTAACATATCCTTCAATCTTATTCAGCACTGTTACAAGCAGGATGTGACGTTTGGTTGGTATAGAATTTGCCTTCCTCCCCTCACTGTGATTGGACATTGAGTAAAAAACCGTGCTTTTTTTATACTAACTGAGTGATCTGCTTCCATGAAAACTCAGTTTGGTAAGGAAATTGCTAAATAGCCCCGTAAATTGAAGTCTCCATTCTTTTTGCTGAATTGAGATAGAGACTAGCATATGAAGTCCTGTGTAGACCTGGTCAATATTAAATACCATGAAGCAAAGCACCAGTTGCACACACAACTCTTCAAACATATCTGTAGTCACCAGTTGTTGGACAGGCAATGTCAGATTGGCAAATTGGGTAAAAACATATCACCCAAACCTAGCGCAGACAGATTCGGTTTATCCTCAGACCAAACCCTGATACTTAAGCAGCTGAACGCCTCCCTTCTTAAATAGTTCATTTCTATAGCACATTTTACTCCGCAGTGCTCAGATTATTTCAAATATTAAAATTAAAGACTAAAACAAACCTTCCACTATCAAAACTACGATCAATTAATGTCTAATTGATAAATCAGCCAAAGCTTTTAGCGCTAACTCAAGTGTATTCACGTTCTCCATTTATTTAGCTGGCTGTGGGAACTCTACCACCTGTGCCTGTCTTCTTTCAACAACATGGCCGCCTGGCAGGATGGCCATAATAACCCATCACCATGGTGACGGCGCTATAGGAACAAGCAAGTCACATAGATGGAGAGAGGCAGCGAGTGAAAGGAGGCGACCCGCTGCGCCTGCTGACAACGTGTCACTCAAACACAAAGGTGTCTCCTGGAGGTGGGGACGGAGCACAGGGAAGATTAGGGCAGAGGGGAGAGAGAACAGAAAGACTCAGAGACTCCTTCCTTTGTTTGCCGCATTGTCTGCCCGCTCACTCCTTTCCTCTGTCACCTTACCTAGCCGTCCTCCCCCTTACTTGCAGTTAGCGACCCCTCTTTTTCTTCCTCTCTTTTGTGGCCATGCCCCTTCCTCATTGCTTATTCACTTTCTTTTGTCTGGCAGGCATCTTACTTAGAAATTATTACTCCTTCTCCCCTCTACCTTCCACCTTATCCCCCCCTTTCTATCTCTGTGCACATCTTTCTTCTTCTGGAGGCAGGTTTATTTGGAAATAGCAGGTGGAGAGGGAGGGTGAAAATTATTCCTCGGTCTTTGTTTGCCCGTTTTTGATACAACTGTGTGCACACGTGCTCCTGTGAAGGTGTGCAGAGTCGTTTTTCCATGAATATTTGCGCTGGGAAAGTGTGCGTGTGCCACCCTTCCATTCTCTGGGGCTCCACTCATACATTTCACATCTGAAGAGCTTTATTTGTACCAAACCTCTGTTACAGACATTGTTACCATGGCTACAGCCCAGTGAGGACCACTGACACAATGATAGACACAGTGGCCATGGCAACCCTATGATCACTAGTGGGTAATATGATAATTCACGGATGAGGCTTCTGACACATTACGGCCACATGAATATGCTCAATCGCTGGAAAGCCGGCCTGTCGCTGGTAATCCACAAGCCTTTGTGCGGCCAGCGTGCCGAGCGACTGACAAAAGATACTCTGCTGTAACCAAGGGTGAGCAGAACTAACAATAGCTGTCCTCTGGATAAGCTGGAACAAGAGGATACATACATATCAAGCTGCTACTCTGCAGATATGCACTGTGTAGCTTGCGCCACATGGGTCGCCACCGAATTCAAATGGCACAATCAATATCATAATGAACCTGTGATTCCCAGCAGTGGTTCCACATTGACGATAGTTAGCAGCCACACTGCCTCCGAAATCCTCGCGATCGGGCAAGCAGGCAAGGTCCCTCAATCCACCTCGTGTTACAGTATGGTGCAGAGACAGAATCCAGCAAGACTATTTTACAAGCAGCATCCCATCAATAAATCAGCCCTTCCAAGGTCTGCTTTAATTCAATCCAGAGCAATCTAATTTTATTGGTATGTACTGTAGCCTCTTGCAATGTCATCTGTCAGTAAAAGCATCCCATAAAAGCTGGGGGCCTTGACCTGCTAGAGTGTAATAATATTCATACATACCCCCACCCCCTTCCCCCCTGTCCAATATCACCTCCAGTGTCTCGTGTCTCTTTGAAAAGAAAGCTTCTTTGTTAGCAGCAGATACCAAAACACACTAGAAAGCGAGGATTTCTGGGATGAGGATAAGAAATACAGAAAACGATTTTCACAAAAGCAAACATCTGGTTTTTTTAACTCACTGGTCTGTATCGTAGCTTTCTATGTGGGCCAAATATTTGTGTTAGGCAATATGTTGCAATGCAGTTGGAAAACTTAAAAAATAACATAAAATTTTTAAAAAAAATTAAAAATCACTCCCACCAAAAGACAACAAAACAAATGGTGGCCAACTCAGCAGACTCCAACAGCAAGATGTTGAGCTGTTTCACAACTGCAGTTGACTCATGGTTTACTTACCTAGTCAGATTCTTAAGACGACATACAAAAAATGTCAAATATGATGCAAAAGCATGGAAGAAAAAAATAACACAAAACAGCAATAGACTTTGTCAACAGCTGGTATAGTCCCCAAAACTGTAGTGCACTGGTGTTTTTGTTCTTTTTAACTCGTTCCAGTTAGAGAAAATGATTTAATAACGCAGTGGTGTTTTAAACACCTTTTTGCCAACAGTTTGGGAAAGACACATTCCAGCTTTATCACATTATCAGTTTGTTGTGGAAGAACTTCGACCAGCCTGCACAGAACCCTCCATCCAATCAGCTGCACCCCCCACCTTTGGGATAAACTGGAAGATCGCCAAACATCAGTGCCCAAGATCTTGAGGAAAGATTTCCATAAAGCAGGGGTTGCGGGGGACTCCAGGCTTCAAGGATCGGTGTCCTACAGGTTTTAGATGTGTCCTTGATCCAACACAGCTCATTTAAATGGTTAAATTACCTCCTCAACATGTCTTGAAGTTCTCCAGAGGCCTGGTAATGAACTAATCATTTGATTCAGGTGTGTTGACCCAGGGTGAGATCTAAAACCTGCAGGACACGGGCCCTTGAGGCCTGGAGTTCCCCACCCCTGCCCTAAATTGTTGAAGTCCACGTACTTTTGGCCATACAGTGTGTCTTCATATAAACTCGTGATGACTTGGCAAAATGTAAATTGGGTTAATCTGCTTCTAAGAACTTGGGCACACTGGGTTATGGTAAACGTAGCCTTGAGGGTAGAGCATTAAGTTGGCAGCTGTAGTCTGACAAAAGTAAAGCACGCGCAGAACATTGTTTTAAGGACTCGACTCTGAAGCCATTGATGATTATTATAACTAAAAGACGGCTCGCTCATTATTTGCAGTCCGCAACATTTTAGCCTGCAGGCTGTTATAGTCCATGACATGAGAACAGCGAGCGTTGCCGCGCTGTGGTAACCGATTTAGTTGGACGGCTGACCCTAATGCTTTTATCATAAAGGAAAGATGGATGGAACAAGTCAAATCTCTCTCTCTCTCAGACCCTGTCCCTGCTGAGCAGCAGAAACTGGGAGAGGAGAGAAATGAAGTGACATCATCAGCGTAGGCCACATTCCTGAAGAGGGAGGGGGTGAGGAGGAGGAGGCGGGGGAGAGAGGGAAGAAGAGGAGGAGGAGGAGAATGTCCCAAAACTTTTGAGGTTACAGGACCCGCACCCCCCAAAAACACAGACACACTAACACGCTCTCCCTCTGTGTGTGTGCATGTTTTCTAGCACACATTTCTTTGTGTGATAAAGTACATGGGCTCCTCTTCCTCATCATGTGCTCCCTGTTTTAATTCATGTGCTTCTCCTCCTGTCCCCTCCCCCCACTGCCTCCCCGACTCATGCACTCTTCCCCCAACCCCCTACCCCCACCCCCCCACCCCGTCTCTTTCTCTCTCCACCGACCAGAGGAATGCAAGAACCACATCTGGAACTTATTAGAGAGCGAGCAAGAGAGAAAGGGGTAGATGGAAAGAGAAGAAGTAATGGTGGTGGAGGTGGGGAGGGGAGGGAAGTGAGAAAAAAAAGAAGTCCAGGAGGGAACAGAAAGCGAGAAAGAATGAACTTTGGTAAGCAGAAAAGGGATCACGCTGAGACAGAAAGTCAAAGACGAGCAGAAAAGAAAGTTAACGGCGACACCGGCTAATGGCAATTAACCTCAGTGGGGACGGAGTGGGGGAAGCGCTCGGCTGGCACCTCAGATGTGGGTTCAATCAGTTGTGATTCCAGCGCAAACGTAGCCTTTGAACCGGACTCGACCATATTCTGTGTGAATGAGCAGCTTTGCTGTCCCCACTGAGGAGCAGTCGAGCCTGAGTAATAGTCCCTTTCTCTATGCCGCTGGCCTCCCGACCACTCCTCCTCCTTCGTCCTGGTCCCTCTCTCCTCACTCCCGGCTCGCTTTTCTTTTCATCCACAACCTCGTCCTACACTTCAATACTGCCCCGCCACCCACCCACCTCACCACCTCTAAAACAAACAAAAAAAAGAGTGCAATCACTCTCGATTCCTGCTTCACCCACCTGCCCAAAGGACGACCCCCCCCCCTCTCTCTCTCTGTCCCCCTTCCTGCCTTGCAAAAGTTTGGGGTTTTTTTCTATTTTTTTTCCTGTAACCCCTCCATCACCTCAAATTGTTTCTTGCTACAGAAATGTGGCTGTGCCATGTTGGAAAATAACAAGGCCAATAGATTCAGTCAGATGTGATAAAGTGTTCCTCTCTCTTGCTCGGGGGACTGTGCATAAAGAAACATTTTTAAGGGGAAGTTTTTTTTTTCTTTTTTCTTTTTATAACTTGTATGCCGCCGGCCTGTCAAACACAATCAGATTATGAGGCCTTTAAATCCTGGGGCTTCACTTGAGGAACATTTACGTGCATAGCTGCTGAGGATGCTTGCAAGTAAGCGTGCCCGCTTTTGACCGAATTCATCTCGGACCACAAGTCTGACGGCGAATTATCCAACTGCATACTTCTTCGAGGTTTTCGCTGGATCATCGGAGAGCAAGCGAGTACGTTCCTCCTCCCGAGCGCCACTTGAAAAAACATAATAGGACACTCGTGTCCAGAGGAATGCCCTTAAACAAACATATCAACTGAGAGAAGCAATCAACATGTCACACATTGACAAACACCCGCGGGGGACAGAGATGCCAAGAATTTCTTGATTGAATGGAACCCAATGGGGAACAACGGGCGTACATGTACATTATATTACAGCTGGTTCAGTGATTGCTTTCAGTGGCTAATGTCAATTAGAGATGCTTTTTTGGTAAATAGGCTTCATTCGAATCACATAAAAACCATGACCCCAATTCGCATATTAACGGTGGGATGCAGCAGAGCTGTATCTCTGCTCACTGGGATCAAAATTAAAAACAGACTTCTGCCTCGCTACATACAGTCTGTCACTCCGGATCTACACTCTGAGCCACAGAGAGCTCAGTATAGGGGAAAAAAATGGTTCGTTAGCCTCAAAAACCGTAGCAGCGAGCTTTCAAAAAGCATCATATCGCTATAAATAGTTGTGTAAAGTGGTAATCCACTTGGAGGACAAGTTTCTGTAGGTGGAACTTTTATTCTTCATCAGTTACTAGTGCTGCGCTCTCTTTTTTTAATTTCCCGTAGCCATCATCTGAGTCGAAACAAATGAATCGCATCATTTTGTGGCAAACTTTTGATCCCTGGATATTGTTTTCCTAGTATGCATTCATGTGCTAAAAAGTGAGGCTCGTCTATGTGAGATCAGCCCAGACTAACTACAGAATCCTTCTTTTATTTATTGTGAGGACAATAAAAAAGCGCCATATGCTGTGTGATATGGGATATTCCCATGCTAATGAAAAAGAAACCATGCCTGAATCAGAGATAAGAAATCTGTGAATTTATTCAGAGGGAGGAAATGCCACAGATTATTACTGGCAAGAATGTATGTAATGTTGTAAATCAGCAGTTTTAACAGAGTGTTTTAGCACCACACTGGATTCTTTATGAGCCTTTCCCAATTCTTCATTTTTATTTGAGCTATTACAGCCCACTTTGAGTCATTAACATATCGCAGTTGAACCACTGCTTCTCTGATCAAACAACCCCTGAGGAACCCTTCTTTCTCTGGGTGTAAAATCCCCTCTGAGTGTGTCTGACTCTTCCAGCATGTGAATATTTTCTTAGCTGAGGACAACACAGGAATCCGTCTGAGGTCTGTGATTCACAGCCCGGCTGTGTGATTCAGGGCTGGAGAGTACAGTACAGGCAGCAGCAGCTCGTGGCTTGGATGTGCACAAAAGGACAGAGGCTGACAAATGGTACACCTGCACTGGAGCCTTTGTCCGAGTCAGCATTTCAAGCCCGAGGTCTGGCTATAGGTGCAGTGCTGCGAGTCCAACCTCGGGGCTTGAACGCTCATTAGTAAGTTAAAGGAGCGAATTCGCAATGATTGATTATGCAGTAACATTTAACAGCAGCATTAATGGCAGCGCTTGCTTAGGACTTATTACTAGGCTGGTATGTAGATACAAGGCTGGGATCCTGAATCAATCACTCCTGCTGCTAGTACAGACAAACTAACGCTTGCATTGACTTTAAATACCTTAGAACATTCTGATATTCCAAAGCTTTAATTAGCTGCTCCACTAATAACCATCCAATCATTAACACTAGCAGGCAATTATATGTGAGCAAATTGCAGGCTATGGAATACTGTTTTACCCATCTAATGAAAAGATAAGAGTGGGGATCAGAAGCAAAAGAAATTGTGCTCCCAAACCGAAAGCAACTGTTATCTCTTTGGAGGTGATATGAATTCCAGCTCTTTCTGGATTATGTCAACTCCTCTTCTGTTTTTGTAGCCCAGTGCAAAAATTTTTTTTTAAAACTCTCTGGGCAACATTTGAGCTCTCATGTACGGCCCTGCTAATCACGTCTCGGGGAGAGCCTTCAGAGAGCAGATATCTCCTGGTTTGAGAGCGCAGCGTGGAGTAATAATGGATTATACAGCTGTAGCAGACAATGGGACGCAGGGCTTCACACATGTAAAACAGGCTGCGAGCAAGTGTGTCTCATGCACATTCAGTCATGTGGACTGAATGGTTTATGAGGGGGGAGAAATGGGAACGGCATGTGACAGTAACAAGGGGTCAGGGTGGCGAGAAGGGGGATCGGTGGTGGTGCTGCCGCATCGGTTGGCAAATATGTAGACTAAGACGAACCTGCTCCCTAGTACGTGTACATCCTCGCGTGCTTATGTGAACCCTCAGCAGCACTTACTGGGTGGATGCTGAGCAGAAGCAAAAAAAATAAAAAATACAAAGCCTGGCAGACTAGGTGACATCATCCTTTTCTATACCTTCCTTTCCTCCAAACACGCCCCCTACCTATGATGAAGTGGTCTCCTGGCCGCCCAGCAGCCAGCATTGCATTACTCCCCAGTCAT
>NW_024582504.1:1342189-1504704 GCF_018398535.1 Haplochromis burtoni
GGGGGTATAGGAGGTCTGCTGTGGCTGTGCAATCACAAAGACACACAGATATGCCTCAATCAAACAGGTAGCTTAGAGAAATTATCCTCTCCTCATCCTCCTTCAGCCTCCTGTTTCCTAGCAACTCGGCTACAGCTGTGATTATCATAAGCCAATAGCATACCTGGCACCCCACAGGTACGGTGTGTGTGTGTTGGTGTGTTGGGAGGGGGTGCAGATGCATGGCGGCTACTGCTGCTTAAATGCACAAAGGACGCCAAAGGAGAGGGTGAAATGGATGAGGCGCACAGGTAGAGCAGGAGAGAGGTGTGTGTGTGCGCGAGGCAGACAGAGGGGAAACGGGGGGGAGACGGCTGCCTCTCAGCACAGAGGATCACTACAGGAGATGGTGGCAGAGCTCTCATTGACTGACACGCCATTCAGAGGCGATAGCAGCGTGGAAGTGCTGCTGGCATGTAGAGCAGCGCTGGTCAATCACTGTCATTCCCGTCACGTCCTCAGCGCCTCACAACCCGTCTGAGTAACGGCGCTGGCAGTTTGTCAAATACGCAAAAGGTCATTTAGGCCGGTGAGCGCGCGCCACACCAGTCATGTTCAAGTTAGACGCACGCGCGCACACAATCGAACGCCTGTAGTCGCACGCCAGATGCGCGCGACAATAATCCTAAAAAAAAGAGTGTAATTGCCGCGGTGCAGTCACACGCGCGCGCCCTCTGCGTGCTCGTACGCAGCTACACGCGCTCACAAGGTGATCCATCGCTGCGGTTCATATGAGAATGAAATCATATCAGAGCCCCACTCGTTAGTTTCTACACACACAGACCGCACAGTAAAAACTAAAGACAGGCTCCGTGTGCATTGAGCTTAATGTACACACACACACACACACACACACACACACACACACACACACACACACACACAAACATTTGAGTTATTCGAGCTCGGAAGAAAGAGAAAATGTAGTCTTACCAGTTTGAAAACTCAGCACCAAACTCAGGAGGAGCAGCCTCTGCATGGTTCAGCCGACCAATAAGTCCGTTATTGGCTCAAACCTCCGTGAGGACAGCATCAAAAAGCGGGAGTTTACAGGACTTTGACGGTAATTACAGACAGAACAATAATCCTCTGGCGTTGTCCCTCCTCGTCTCTCCCCTTACTAGGCTTGCACTGGCTCGAGTTTTATACCATTTCACTGCTTTTTTTTCTTTACCTCTCTCCTGCTCTCTCAAGCGGCAGTCCGTTTTCTACTACACCGAGGCGCTAAGCGAGCGGCAATGACAAACCTTACTTCCGGTTTGAGCATCAAAACAAAATAAAATTCGAAGTAGGCGGTTTTAAGTAGCTATGTCATTGCTTCCTAAGCATTTACTCAGAAGCACTGTATGAAAGGTCTTTATACTGTTGGGTTTACTGTGACTTTAAGATTTTTATTTGCATTACTATTCCTTTTTAGGGAACTCTGACAAAATGTGAGAGCTCATTTCAAATAATAGACGAGTAGAAATAATATTCTAACGGCTCGAATGCCGTTAATTTCTTCTTAACCCTCTATGATACGTAAAAACAAAAATGATAGTGAAATACAATAAATGTAAACCTTTACTGAGTATGACCCTGCGCGCTACTTCCGGTGTTGTGTAGTAATCTGTCCGACTTGACGTCATATTCTCATTAGCGGCACATTCCTCTCTCTCTTTCTATCACGTCAGCAGAGCCACAGCACTGCCCCCTTCTCCCTCTCCCTCTGGATCTTTAACAGGCCAACACCGTAAAAAAAAAAAAAGGGGGGGGGGGGTATTAAATAAATAAAAAAATAAAAAAATAAACCCGCTTAGAGAGGCATAATCATTTTGACACATTTGCTGTAGCCGGAACTGCTTGTTTTCTCCTGCTTACTGTGTGGAATTAGGTAATGAAATAAGCTGTAACCCTAAAATTATCAACATGTACACATTAAGGTCAACGTGAGGTCATCTGTTTGAACAGAAACTTATTATTACACTAATGTGAATCCAGACGGCTTAGAGTAATAAACTGATGTTATAATCAAATGTCATGACATTGGCTGTAGTGTACAACTAATGTTGTTATGACCAACATATAAGCACAGTGCACCTAAAATAGAAGAGGAGATACTACAAGCATTGGGTTACAGCAAGGGTTTTTAGTTTTTCTGTTATTATTATTATAGCAACAGAATCCGCAGCGACATCATTAGAATAATACTGACTGCGCAGTGATGCCACTGTGATGACTAAACACCCCATGTCCTTATTCTTGCCACATCATGTAGGAGAGTGGTTTTAGTGACGGATTCCCGTGACAGGCCTACTGTAGCTGTCACAGCTCAGTAGGTCTCCACACTGAGCTGGTTCCTCCCGACTCGCTGTAAGTAGCGGGGATTACGCTGATGCTGGAGCGCCCCCTTGCGTTCAGGACCCAGACCTACCCTGCGCGTTCTTTGACCACTACTAGAGCAAGATGCCCGAAAATATATGCGCGCGCAGGCACACATTTCACCGGGGGATGTTAGAGGCGAAATGTAGTAATGATAAAGCCTGAGGTAATCATATTTTGATAACAATAATAATAACGATAATAATAAATAATAATAATAATCATCTACATGCTGGCTGATAAAAGCTTTTGCGGTGCTATGAATACACTGCACTGGCCACAGTCAAAAGTCTAAATGTTTTCACTTTTTTTTTTAAATAAAAGACATTAAAATACATACAGTGCAGTATATACAGTAAAATACATTGCAAAGTTGGATTAGGATTGTTATGTTTGGTACTGGAAAATGACTTTCATCAAACTCTTACTAAAGCTTTTAAACACAGAAATATAATGGGGTAAAAATCCCAATGTTTAAATCCAAGATGTTATGGCTATATATATATACCCATAAAATCTATTTTATGGGTTTTAAGCTTCTTGAAAATGGAGACATAAATACTAAATCAGTACCAAAGGCGTGAGGACTTGAAAGAGGACATAAATAAGGTAACGTAAGGAGAGCATAAACTAATCAGACTGGGATATCAGAACAGGCAGGCTCATGTTTGCAGCTCCTGCATTAAATCTGTACTCGAGGTTAAATTTATGTTTGTGTGCTCTGTGTAGCTGAACATCAACCTTCTGAGCTCCCAGTTAAGGCTCACTATTAATAGCATGATCATATGCAATCAAAATGTCACCCGCACAATTTGATAAGAAAAATATCGCAGGTCTGCCGTGCGGCACACAGAGTGACTCATCTCTGCCGGGACTCGAACCCGGAGCCTCTGGATTAGAAGTCCAGCGCGCTATTCCATTGCGCCACAGAGACTGCGCCAGGATTACCCCTCTCTGCCAAGGTTTACATACTTCACATCCTCTCATACCGCCGCTCTCTGCATCCCCGCAGCATCAGGACCACTCTGAGCCGACATATTGGCAGTGCCTTGTTTTGACCACGAGAGGCCGCTGTTGTACAGCGATGAGGGGAGGAGTGAGTCAAGCTAGCCTGTGTGTAAGCGGAAATCCAGAATTAGTGTGTTAAAAAATAAAAGCCGCGAAGCCTGCAGATAATAATTTAACGTGTGTTCGTAACTGGGGCTTTAATTTTGAAACTGCACCATCGAGACGCTAAGCGTTATTATTGTATCTTAGCGCAAGCTATTAGAATAGCCCCACAGAGCGAAAATGGTTTTTGTGGGAGCAAAATAACCAAACGTTTTATTTTTTAGGCTGAGTGTCGGTAAGTTGACGGATTTAGTAACGAAAACGATTAAAGGCTTTTCTTAAGCGTCACATAAACTAAGCGTCTGTTTTAGCGGGCGGCCTTTAATACGCTTAAATGAAATGGCTTTCTAATGTCGGCTGTTGTGTGTAGTATTTCATATCTGTGTAATGTCAATTTTACAGGCCACCGTCACCGTCGTTTTTATGTTTATGAGTGGAAATGGTGCGCAGACTCACTAAAGAGACTGACATCCTGCTGGCATTACACCAGGGTTGCATCAGAATCCAGTTGTGCACGTCCCCAGAAACCACAGAGTGAGACATCTCGATTCATTCCATGTCACTCCGGGTTTCGTCCCGTCGTACAGCTGTGGAGACACTTGTCTTGCTGACAGTAGGGTTGGTTGCTACACTTTTTGTTCTGCATGAATTGCTGATCAAGCAGTGGTAATTATTGTGAATTAAGAGAAGTAAAATTAAGGAATTGACACAAAACGACTTCCACATTCCATAAAAATATCAATGATAACATTTATATTTATTATTTTTTTAATGAAAGCAGTTGTCTGTATCTTTTAAAAGACAAAAACAGTCTGTGCAAGATTTCCCACAAGGTAACCTGCGCAATAGTGAGCAAGGCAGCGTAAACACGAGAACCACAGTGAATGACATCAATATCAAACCGACTCTAAACCTTTTTAAGTCTCCACGTGTGCTCGATCATCCAGGTAAGCAAATTTTCAGGGATCTCCATTTTAAGGTTGCTAGTCTTGATCTAGACTCTCTCCCTGAATTGCCAGGGGTAATCACAACACGTAATCAGTTCTGGCACACAATACATCAACATCATACTTCCTTTGGTGTATGGCTCAACACAAACCATTGTTCCAACAAAGAAACAAAAAAGAAAGAAAGAAAAACAAAAACATTTCTCTCAACGTTTTAACCTTTAGCTGGCTAGTGAAAAACTGATTTAAATCAAAGCTTTTTAACAAGTGACCATTTTATAAAAGACGAATATTGTCTCATCTTTTAATACAATAACATCAAAAGCAAGAAAACTTACTCTGACCCATGAAAACTACAAACTGTATGATATCAATAGAATTCCCCAGTGGCCTCTAAAGTGGCAACACCCAGCAATGTGACAACCAGCCCCGGTTTCCCCACATCTACCCTGCAAAGGAACTTCCACCCAAATCTAATGTAACTGGCATCCTTAAAATGGACACAAGACTCAGAGTCCACAAGCACAGACACGTCCCTCAGCTTGAAATTTGAGTGCTGATATTTGGACTTTGGTTTAATCGCATGCATGCAGGCTTAGAGACCGAAAGATTAACAGAAGCTAGCCACTTCACAGAAAACGTAAGGAAGACCATTTATAGAAAAGAATCTTTGGTTTCTCCAGGTCACACATTTTTCTATTTAAAGCAGCTTACACAACTTCCTTCTTATACTGAAGAGAAACATGTTCTTCTGAAGTTGTGTGATGCCATTACTACTAAGGGGATCTGAAACTTCAGAGAGGGAAATAAACCGTTTACGTCCAGCAGCGGACACATGGCGCTCTTTGAGCCCGCTATACCTCGGTTTTGATTTCTGTTAGATCAGAGACCCTAATCAGTGAAACTTGATCTGCCTTTACTCGCTTTGCTTCTGAATCTTTGCTGGTATTGCCTAAGTTTTGACACTGTCTCGACACCCTTGAAAAAATAATTTGCAGAAGTGGATCTGAGAAACCGTTTGCTGCGAAATTCAAAATTGTGAAATTCCGATCACAAAATATTATGTGCTGGTAATACTCGTACAGACGAATGAGGTGCATGTTGGTTACAGTATGATGACAAAATGACAGAAGGGGAAAATAACTATATAAAGAACACAATAGTATATTAAGGAAATTTGTTGCTGTTGTTCAAAAATATTTGGAAATCCATTTAAAAATGTAGTTATTTGGAGAAAAAGTGGACACTAAGGCACAGTTAGACATTTTTCGAGATTATTGAATAGGAAAAAAAACATGTTTTACTCATGCTCACTGATTTGTGTGCAGTCACAACTGCACATGACATATACATTTCAAACATACTCAGAGTTCCTCGAACTTCTCTGATTAGCTGTTCTGGAACTGAAATTGCAATCTCAGAGGTAATAAACTCAGAGTTTATTTTTAAAGTTTTGTTGAACCTCCCTCCTGGAACAGGGCCCAGGAAGAGTGCAGCAAGCTGCCAGGAAGCATACTTTAAAGAATAAAAGACAGACAGCATCAAATGGCTTGTTTGGTCCAATCTTGTGAAACAGTCGAGGACAGAAACATAAACAGTTAGTTCTCTATATCTATTATCCGTCTATATTTTCACACAATGTTAAGTATGCATTATTTAGTATACAGTCTTCTTAAAATTAACACGATGAGAAACATATGGAGAAAATATACTTTTTCATATTTTTTTGCTGAGACTTAGAGGAGAAATTTGATGTCTGTATTTTTCACATGAAACTGGAGTCCAAGTTCAAGTAGCTTATCTGGAAGTCCCGCACATGAACCCAAACAAACTGTCAATTCAACATAAGAAAGACTCAATACTTCATGAGAAATGTGTAAAAAAGAAAAACAATCTAACACACGACACATAAAAAAAATCTTGGCCTCCTGCTCACTGAAACGTGTGCAGTTACCTCTGCCAACAAATTCATGCATTCTCATAAACAGAAAATAAACAGGTTTGCAGAAGCCGCCATGTTGCCCCGCCATCTAGAAACAGTGGCTGTGGAGAACGTTGTGCCCCTGTCAGGTGTTTGTCCACGTGGCCAGAGAGACCGGCCACATACGTACAGCAAAGATGAGCAAAAGCAGATGTTAGCATATTGTGGCGGCAAATTTGAATTTGGCCTGGACTCTGGCTTTATCTAATGAAAATTAAAGCTGAGTAAATAACAGCAAACATTCTGGAAAATGATATGTTGCATATTCAAATTTTTGTACTGTCAGTGATGATAAGCTCATTACAATCTCTCTTCTCCCCTCTTGTTTTTTAAGATAAATGCCACAGTCTGCGCTGTGTTCACATTCCTCGGTCCACAGGATTAAAACGGAGGCGTTGCTGTTTATTTACCCACGGGCAATCCTGATAATGGAGCTCCATTGATGATGGTTTTTCTTTCCCTACTTAATAAACATCCTGAACACGCACATGAAAGAGTAAATATACTCAGAGTTCATCGAAATCTCTGATCAACTGTTCTGGATCTGAAAACTGAAGGGGGAAAAAATTTGCGATTTCAAAGGTAATCAACTGAGAGTTTATTTTTAAAGTCGAAGTTTTGTTGAACCTCCCTCCTGGAACAGGGCCCAGGAAGAGTGCAGCAAGCTGCCAGGAAGCATACTTTAAAGAATAAAAGACAGACAGCATCAAATGGCTTGTTTGGTCCAATCTTGTGAAACAGTCGAGGACAGAAACATAAACAGTTAGTTCTCTATATCTATTATCTGTCTATATTTATACACAATATTAAGTATGCATTATTTAGTATACAGTCTTCTTAAAATTAACACGATGAGAAACATATGGAGAAAATATACTTACTCACTTTTTTTGCTGAGACTTAGAGCAAAAAAAAAAGTAAGTATAAATACAGAAATCAAATTTCTTAGAGGAGAAATTAGATTTCTGTATTTTCCACATGAAGTCTAAGCTCAGTTAGCTTATCTGGAAGTCCCACACATGAACCCAAACAAACACGAGAAAGACTCAATACTTCATGAGAAATGTGTAAAAACCACAAAAAAGAAAAAAAAGATGAAAAACAATCTTACTTGTGGGACATTAAAAAAAGCAGATCAGAGGAAGTAAAATAAAGTCAATTATAAACTTATTTTCAGCATTGAACACTATAATAATTTCATCAAAACATTTAAACACTATCACACAAAGACTTCTGTGTTTTTACACTGCGTTTAAGTGTCCAGGAGGAGAAGCCAAACTATACGTTCGACCGTGAGCACCACTGAGGTGACGAATCAGCCGTGTGACTGGCTACGGGGCAAACGTGGAAGCATTAGTTAAAAAGAAACTTAAGAAGGTGGTTTATATCTCTACTTGAGAAAAAAGTAAAAAGGTAAACAAGCACAGGGTGTTCCTTTCATCAAGGCTGATATCCTCTGTTAAAGGCCTGCTGGAGAAACATGGTGCTGTTAAAAGCTAAATCATCAGCCTCTGCTTCTGATAAAAAGTTCACCATTTCCTTCCTCCAAGAGCATGAGGTATTTCCCAGACTACTGTCCACTAACAGACCAAACAATAAGGCTGATGATTCATAAGGACATGTGGGTATAACCTTTCAGCCTTCTGGCCGTCTAAAACAAAAGACGGCAAATCTGTTCCCTGTTTTTTTGTTTTTTACTCTTAGTAAAGTAGGCAACTAAGTGATACATTCATTACATCGTATACTCTCAGAAAGCTGGGCATGTCTTTGTTTCTTATGTACAGCATACTAGGCTGCAAGAAATCCAAGGCAGTTAATACAGTTAATGGCAGCTGGACAGGGACAGTGCTCACAGGTCAACAGCAGACTGGCTCAGTAAGTCTTCCATATATATGAAGTAAAAACATTTAAGCTGTGACAGTGACACCATTGGGGCGGTGTGAAAAAGTATTTGCCCACTTAATGATTGTCACACTTACATATTTCAGGCCATCCAACAATTTTTTAGTTACATTTTAGTTACTTTTTTACATAGGAAACAGTAGTTTTGGATAGATTTGTTTCCTTAATGAATGAAATCATTATTTAAAACCTGCATTTTATTTTCACTTGTGTTACCTAATGCTAATATTTCCTTGATAAAACATTTAAGTGTGGCAATCGGGAAGGGGGCAAAGGCTTTTTCGCAGCCCTGTAAGCGGTGCAAAGGTAGTAAGTCTGTTGGGATACATGCGTGGATGACGCTGTTCTGATTTGACTCAACATTCAGGCTCAGCTCACGACCAACCGCCTACTGTCTGCTGCCGATGGGGTTGCAGTTGTTGTTGTTTCATCTGTATCAGCAGCAGACGGGTCCAAAGAGCCTCACAGTGTCTGACACATGGCGGTGCAATGCAAAGCTGTGACCCTGCACTAAAATGGACGTCTGTGTTAGGCTCGATTATGTAACCGACATGATTTCCAAAAAAGGAACCACTTCGGTGTGCAAACAAAGCATGTTGATAAGGGATCAAAATGCCATGGGAGCATTGCTGTGAATACAGAATCAACTTAATGCGTTGGTATATGTTGTGTGTCACTCCATAGGGATGATAAAGACATGCAGTGTTGTATTTCCCTGTGAGACTCATGGCGTCAGATTTTAGCAGCACTAAATACAAAGTGCTGAAGCAGCAGCAGCTCTTCTTCTTTGGGAGCACGAGGGGACGTCGGGCACTTATCACCAGTCTGGCTTGTTGATTTTGGGCTCTACCACAAGAGCAATTTTACAGTTGTCTTCTTCCACCGCCATGGCCTGAAAGTTGCACAGGGCCGTCTGAAAAGAGGAAGAAGAAGAAGTAGAAAAGAAAATGTGATAGTGTTTAAGAGAAAGCCAACTGTAGCCTGGCATTCAAAGAAAAACAACAACAACAACAACAACAACAAATGCAGTTCTAAGAATTTGCAGTACCTCGGTGATTATGAGAAGCATGCACTTACAAAGAAAAAGAAAAGGAGAAACGAGCACACAAGTACACCTAAGAGCAAAAAACTCACCTTATTGTTGTTGTCGCAGATATCACTGAGGAGATCCCGAGGCTCTGGTACTTTGGGAAAGATAGTATCCTTGTTTCTACACAGAGACAGTTAGATATCAGAGGTTAGCGCAGCCCCAAAAAAGCAGAACAAAATAAAACCAAAACAAAGCCAACGAACAACAGGATCCATTCAGTAAGAAGAAGAGACTTTTTACTTACTTCTGGTAACACATCACAGTCAGGACTGTCAGGGTGGCAACCACCAATGGGACTGTAATCGCAAGAAACACTAATGGACTGAAGCCTGAGTCTGCTTCTGCATGCAAACACATATAAGCATTCATTTCAGCAACAATGAAACAGTTTCATGTTTCAGCCTTTGATGTTACTTTCCCCTTTCAGCTTTTTTTAATAGAGAAAATAACATGTCGGCTTCATTCATCCATTTACACCCAGGGATAAAACTATCTTCTGATTAGCAGATGACCTGCACTAGAGCCACCCCAGAGAAGAATGTATGGCCTTTATAATTTAAAAACAAATAATAAGTCAGTGCATTCTGTTTTTTATTAACACAAGATTAGAAAAAAGACACAAAACAGAAAATGACTTTACCAAAATATTGTTGGTCGGTCCACGGTGTTTCTCCTTTTTCTCCATACTTTGCTTTGATAGCCATGCTGTAGCTACAGTGAGGGACCCGGTCCAGCTCGTGTGATGTTTTTTCTTTTAGTATTATTGGACTCTGTGAAAAGTGTTTGAGGGAAACGATTGAATCAGTTGATTAAAACTTCATCCTGAGAGAAACATCAGTGAGTTTGCAAAATTCAGCACGTAACCATAAAGGACAAATTTAAATATTTAATTTGGACTCATCTACTTGGGACCCTGTCAATTTCTGCCAAATATAATAACAACCGCCACTATAACTGATGAGGTTTTTTTTTTTTTTTTAATAAAAAGCTGCTTTAGCTGCTTGGAGAAAAGTCTGTAATTTTCTCCTTATTTTCTCTTCTTATTTTCTCTGGATATGATGGCTACCATTATTCCCAAACCAAGAGCTATCATGCTAGCATGGCTTAAGGTTGTATTTAAGCTAAGTCCTGTTCCAGAGGGAGCCCTGGAAGCTGATCCTTAGCCACTTCCTCCTCCCCCTCTGGGATTCCAAGACTTTCCCAGTTAAAAAAAAAAAAAAAAAGGTTATATAATCTGTCCACTGAAATATGAGTTAGCCTCTAACAGACGTCTTTTAACACAAAGGACCCCATGTCTTATATGAGCTCCCACACAATGTTTTGAACTCCTTACCGTGTCCTCCAACTTCACTCTAATGCTGGAACTCATTCTCTAAGTCAGGGGTGTCAAACTCAAATACACAGTGGGCAAAAATTCAAAACTGGAACAAAGTCGCGGGCTAACGTTAGTATTTATTGAAATATATTTATTCCTCCAGATATAAGAATGAATCTTTTCTTATGGACTCAAACACGTTTTGCTGAAAAACTGAATATGGAACAAGCAAAGCTTAATACTAAACAATATATATATTAGCTGTATAATACCAGTAGGCCAGCTCTAATAGTAATTTGGTATGGCTTCGCGGGCCAAATGTAATTAGGCTGTGGGCCAAATTTGGCCCGTGGGCCAGAGTTTGACACCTATGCTCTAAGTGCTTTCAGTTATTCGTTTTTCAACACAATCGTAACACACATTACTTTAAACTAATGGACGTGACAGACAAAGTAAGATAGTATTGTTGTTATTCTTACTTTTAGTTGACCACACTTAGTGTAATTTATTATATATTCCCACTCATCCTGTGCAATCACTTCAGGAGGGTACCAAGTAATATTAAATTGATTCCCACTTTTCTCGACTTTCCAGTTAAGGGGCGGTGGTCTCACTGCACAGAGAATAACAGACAGATGTTGCAGTTAGTACAAGCTAGCCAGAGGTGCCTTAAATGCAAATCATAATGCAAAACAGTGTGTATTTTGCCTTTCGAAAAGTTGGTAGTTCTAGATTGTGTCATAAAATACACAGTGCTAGATACACACAGATGCATGCCACCCCCCCCACACACACACACACACACACACACACACACACCATGATAACAGCTAAAATATTTCCAAGAAAGGAGAGAAAGAACAAATTATACCCCAGAAACTGAATGAGGAAGCAAAAAGTATTTCAACACAAGTTTCCTCTCGCATTACTTTTAAATTCTGAATTAGCACTGACCACTACACAGCTTACCAAAGTCAATGAGGTCTTTAGAGAAGGTGTTCCTGACAGTTTTGTTGTTCAGTGTTGTGTTAAACAAGACCCTTATAACATGTTGTATGCTCACTGGCAGATAACAGCCAGTCCTCAGACCATCAGTGTAAGTATACGATGGGCATTCTTCTATTCCACTGACGATTTCATTCCACTCATCCTCAGACCTTGGAAACATAAAGAAAAAGGTGATTTACTTTTCTACCAACACACGGTATATTCCAAAAGGAAAGGACAAAACAATGAACTAATAATAAGACACTGGCATGATTTTGCCTCTCGGTGCTGGTGATTAGAATAAGCAGGGGAAATGTGTTTCTTGCTAATGTGCAACAACAGCATCACTTGGACTGTGGGACTCAGCCACCGAATAAAATAATAAAATCTGAAGTATTTCTTTAATCTCGTGACATTTTGTTGGATATTTTAAATGCAAAATGTAATAACTGTGTTTAACAAAGAAGCCACCCGGTGGGAAACAGCCAGTTATCAATACCATGTACAATATTTGTACCTACAGTACAAGTTTGGACACAATTGTGACGCATGAATGTGTTGAAACCTAGAGTGTCAACGCATTCATTAGAACTACAGCCTTTTGCTACGTGGACTAGCGATGCTGCAGTTTTATGCAATGTTTTGTAAAGTTTTGTGATGCAAAAACCAAAAACATTTTAATTTAAGATACTAATTTAACATCTATGAAACTGTATAATTAAACAGTTTCTTTTACTTCCTTATTTGTGCTCTCACTGGGAAACAAAGAAGACAAAAGTTCATAGGAAAATGGGTCTTTGTGCAGCCTAACAAAACAGGAGTGACTTCTGGATTCAGTCTCGTCTTGGTAACAATATTGTGCAAATACCATGATGTTCACATAATAATGTCATTGTCACCTTCGTTATCTGAGACACTTTAAAACGTTTGTTGACAATGAACTTCTCGACGATGTCGACGGGTGAGGCAATAGAGGCGCTATTGTGAAAGTTAGCCTTTGTGCTTTGGATACAAGAGTGCAGTCATAACACATTTGAAGCAACAACTTAAACACACAATTCTCACATTTTTGAGTGATTTCAACAGCATCCTGACAAAATCAGTGGACAGTGAGGAATAACACTCTCCAAATGAATGCCATTGTGTACATTTGTGTACTGAAACCTTCCCAGAGGTCAATCAACAAGTTTAGCAAGATCAGAGGGGTATATAAGTTTGAACCTAAAACCCCTGCTGGAGATCAAAGTTATCACTGTTAAGCAGAGCTTTCTGCTTCAGCTTCTGAGCGTGCTCATATAAAAAGCAGCATTTCACAGGTCATAAGACTCTTCTTCCACAAAAAATGATCCCCGTGAGCGCCCCCTACCCATTCCCTTATAATGATATGAGGATATAATGATTATAATTCCTTATAATGCTAGTGTAACGGGGGGGAAATTCACATTTAGATTTAGGTCTTTAGAACTTTACTGTTGGATTTTGTTTGACCTTCTTAGATGAAGGATGTGTGTGTGTCAATATGACCTGGTGAAAACTTCTTAGATATGCTTAACGATGTTTCACTAAGTTAACCTCTAATTGTTAGGGAAACTCCCAAGAAGACCAGTGCCAGGTGCTTCCTGGAAAATAGATAGTGGGAAAGTCTTCCCTGGCCAGCAACAGCCCGGGTGGGACAAAAGACTGTTGTAACTGAAAAGATACAAAGAGTGTGTGTGATATTATCAAAGGGACGCTGGGACATCCCAAGGTTAGCGCTCTCGTGACTGTAGAACTGTGATGTTTGATGTGTGTTAGCTCTCCTGCATCCAGCAATTACATTAGCTTGACCACAGCTGACTGTGTTGCAGACTTTAATAACAGAAATTTCACCCACACTAGGCACAGTTTGCTCTTCACTCAGTGGTTTTAGTATTCACGCCTAACAACCTGCACATATAAAACACCAGTATATATATAGTAGAGAATTTATAATACACTTGAAATGCTGTAAATAAAAGACTCAGTGAAAATGTGGTGCTTATAGCCGATTTACAAAAAAATGCTCTGCTCCTGAACTTGTTACGTGTTCGCTACAAGTTAGCGTAGTGATTTAGCCAGTTAAAAACAGAGCCACTTTCGTAATACAGAAACCTCTCACTTTACGCTCGACAGCTCGCGAGACATTTATCTAAGTTAGTTGACTCCGCAGGGTGTGGTAGGTTATTCACAGCAGAAACACCTCATTTAAGTGTTAGGGTCATGGATAACAGTGGAGCTCTGTGGCCCACTCCACACAGAGGTATAAACATATACCTCTCCAATATTATCTTTGATGCACTGGCTACCGGGCAGTGTGGATGAAAATTTAAAATACCTTCTTCTAATGCAGGTGCCCTTTAATCACCAAGCTGCACATTAAATGTACCATTTTACCCCAAAAGAGCACTTCTGTGTCAGAGCACAGACCTGCCTCCAGGTTCCTCCCCTGGGACAGCCCTAGGTAAGAGCAGGGGTGAATAATTCTGGTTTTGTTCAGCCAATGCAAAAACTGAGTTAATGTGTAACTGAGTCCTGCTGCTCATTCTAATAAGAAATGTTCTTGTGCTCTCTCATGACACATCTCCCCTCCCCCTTGGTGAGGCTCATATACATTTAATATAAAGTCATGTTGCTGTTGATGTGACAAAGAGAGTGAGAGTGGGAAGCTGCCACTTCCTTTATATGTGTGTTAAATTATTATTTATGATAATTCTGTGTGCCCTTTAAAACAAAAGAGGGCAATAGGACTACACTGAACGAGCAGCAGAGTTTCTCTTTGTACAATTCAGCAGGTCTTGGGTTTCCTATGTAAACTGGTAACATATCTTATGATCTGGATTGGCAATATAAAAGTTAAATAAATAAAAATGCGTTTGGATACATGATCCCCACTTGTGTCCAAGATCACTTCATTTTTATGGATTGTCATGCAGAAAACCGCTGTGTTGCTTTAGTTCATTTCAGTATTTGCTTTTGGGTTTCTTTGTTTTTTCTTTTTTTTCTTTTTCTTTTTACTTGCAACGTATTTGTTTCAAGTTTGTGAAGACGTTTACTTAATTTGCTTAGGTTTTGCCTATTTAAATACATGACCTTAAACGGCAGTCCATTGGGATACCAGGGCTCCGGCGTGTTACAGTTGGCTTGAGTTAACACTTAACCCTCTTCATTTAATGTTACATTGCCAAATATGGTTTGGTTTTGTATGCATAAATCCCCACACCCCCAACAAACAGCCTGCAGCTGGCAAAAAAGACAGAGCTATTAAACACAAGAATTTAGCCCTGATTGAACTCTGGCTCATTACTTCCACTTCAGCTCAGAGTGACCACTGACTATCAGGAAGTGTTGCAAAATTACAAAACTACCTGTACTGCGTAATGCTGAATTTCTATTTCTTTAAACTGCATAATAAAAAAGCACATACTTGTAGAAGAAACGGAGATCTGCGGCGATACCGGTTGGTGACCATGAGCAGTTTGTTTGCTTTGGGGAGTGGACGTAGCACTGAAAATCTGTCACCAGCTCTGAGAGCGACAGAGACACAGACACAGATTAATAATCAAACACATAGACAGCAATTTGCTTCATATGTGGCTCAAAAGCATTTTTTTACAACAAAGCAGAGTCAGTGGTGAGAATTACCTGCATTAGTTTCACTGACGACCACTGGCTCGCTTGATGACTTATTCCAAAAACTTCTGATAGACACATTTAAGACGTTTCCATTCATTAACCCCTTCAAAACTAAGGAAGTGCCCTGCTATTAAGAGAAAAAGAGAAGAAAAAAACTAATTTGAGTAAACAGTCTAAACCAATCCCAGATCTTTTGTTTGAAGAACTGGCTAACCAACCAGACATAGTTGTGGTGTACATGCAGAAGAAAAGGGTTGTGGTAATAGATGTAGCAATACCGAGAGAGAAACATCAGGAAGAAGGAACACAAGAAGGCCGAGAAACACCAAAGGCTGAGAGAAGATGTGGAGGGTGAAGACAGTGGTGCGGTTACCACGCGAGATCTAGAAAGCCCAGGACTCAGTGCCACACATACACACAGCTGTAGCTGTCATGGCTTAAAACAGGTGAAGTCCACAAGAGTGCAGCTGGAGAAACGGTACGCTGCAACACAACACAGTCTTCCCCTCAAAACTTAAAATAGCGGTTGTCTATACAAAATCTAGAAATTACTCAAACCTACTTTTCATATCTGAAAATGTTTTTCAGCAGTATGCAAATAATGAGCCTCTACTTCCAGGAGGTGGTTGAGATTACTTGCAGTCTCTTAGCAGCGGTCTTTCCGGGAATTATTGGTTATTAACTGATGAAAGACTTTTAAATTATGGGGTATAAACGTTGTGTAATCACAATGAATATACGAGGTTTTAAAGTAAGCATATACACATATAAGCGTACTTACAGTGGATTCATATTTTTGTCCGTTTGTATTTGTAGACACTTTATAATAGTAATCGACAGAATTCTCTGGTGGTACCCAGGTCACGTTATGATCAAAGTCGTTAATCCTCCGCAGGGACACATTTCGTGGTGGTAAGATTTCGCCTTAGTGAAGAAGGAGAAAGAACAGAAAATGAGTCAACATCTGCAGGATCAGCGAATAAAGACGCTTTATGTGGCTCGCCAAGCAAGCTGTTGCGCTGAGCCAGTCACTCAGGAGGGAAAAAATCTTTCCCTCAAGGCTTAGAGAACATTCACACGTCTGCGTAACTGCCAGGTGCTGTTACGCAGACTGCTGAACAGTCTATTTACCAGATCTGATCCTGCTTTCGGATTTCTACGTGGATAATTTAAAAAAAGTCAGATTCCTCCTGTTTCTGTCACGTAAACAGAATCCGGATTGGAATACTAACATGGGGGATTTACACGAAACACATTCTCCCACAAAGTTTTCTCTTTTTCCAGAGTCCGTTTTACTGTCCCGCTACACAGTGGCGAATGCCAGACGTGACGTCACTAGTGGGAATCACCGCAAATGACCCGAGCGAGAAAACTGGGAAAAGGTGTCAAAGAAGCAGGCAATAACAAAAACCCAGGTAAATGTGTTGTAAGCGTGGACGTGTAGATCGTCTTACCGTGACTGGATTCGATCGTCAGAGACAGGCAGCACAGAACTAACAAACTTGGGAACATCCTGCTGATCCCGTGTGTTCAGCTCTCCCCCTGAAAACTTTCTATCTCCTGAGTTTCTGTTGTGAGGAGAGCGGGGGACGCGCTCTTGAAACGGGGTCCCCTGCTTCTCAGACTCTGTGTGGTCACAGCTGTTCAGAAGGCAAAAGCAGAGAGACGTCTGACATGTCTCTGATCTACTTTCGCTTCCAGCTTCTTGGGAGGAAGGCACAGAAAAATAGTGGGAGGCTGGAAGTGGGTGGTGCGCTTCCTCCTTCTGATGTAGACACGCTGACGCACGCACTGACAGGCAATGTTGTGCTTTCTTCCTTTTTTTAGAAGTCATATTTTTCAGTACACATATTCTATTTTTTATGTAAAACAAATAACCTATGATAAACCTTTGCACAACTACTAAGACACATTTGTAAGTTTCAGAACTCTAACCAAACAAAATCTAACAAACAGGGGCGTAAAGACAAAAAAACAAACAAACATTGGCTGCTGCTGGTCCCCCAACAGCCGGTAGAATGTGCTGTGTGGAGTGAGAACGTGTTAAGACCTGCAGGTAGTCTGTAAGTATGTGAAAACGTTTAAAGGCTTGGACAAAGTTTCACGTTTTATTGTCATGTACGGATAAAAAGTGTAGCCACATTTATCCATAATGAAATTCTTTGGCTTGTGCTCCTCAGCTTTACATGAGCATATAGAGAGTGTGCAGAAAAGGAGAGAAAAAAAGTATTAAATATTAGAGAGTTGAGACGAGTTGGTATTTACGCGTTTGTGCAAGAGTATTTACAGGTTGTGCAAAGTTGTGCAACAAGCATTTAAGTGGCATTTGTTGAAGTGACGGTGTGCAGAGTCCTGTAATTGTAGTGAGTGTGTAGTGGTGTGTATGGAATATCAGCAGTTCAAAGGTCTGATGGCCTTGTGAGTAAAAAATGTCTCTGTGTCTGGTAGTGCGGGTCTGGATGCTCCTGAACCGCCTGCCGGACGGCAGGAGTGTGAAAAGGACGTGGATGGGGGATGGGGGTGTGGCCTCCTCTCTGCAGTCCCCTGTAATCCACGATGAGCTCCTTGGTTAAGCAGCAGGTTGTTGTCGCCGCACCATGATGTCAGGACATCTGCCAGCTGGTGGGCACATGCTTTGAAAACTCGACCTGGAATGTTGTCTGGTCCAGGAGCTTTCAGAGTGTTTACTTTCCTGAAGTATTTACACACGACTGCCTGAGATATCTGAAGAGGGCAGCACAAAGGTCACAATACACCAACACAGTGTAACCATGTGCTTACATCAGGCTCTGCATCTCTGCACCAGTTGTAGACTAACATGGTCTTCTTGCAGCCAAGCAGGCGTAGACAGCTAACAACACTAGGTTTGCACAAGTCATTCACAAGCATCACTCCAACAGGATTAAAACTTTATTTTTTAAAAACAATATTTTACTGTAAAGTTGATGTTCAGTTATTTAAGAAGACAACATGATCAGATTTCTTGTTATGCTGTTCTATCCAAGTTTATCAGGGACATTTTACCTTTTTAATGCTGCAATGTCTGAAATGTTGTGTCATTGCGTTTTTAGCTTGTGATGCCTTGTAGGACCTGGTGTCCTGAGTGTGATCACGTATTTATGAGCAAAAGGCACACGGGAACAACAGCTGTTGTTGCTTTCAACACATGCTATTGTTATTGTAACCTTGAGATGTTTCAGCGTGTCGCAACATTAAGAGACAGTTTTCTGTTTTGCAAAGCTACCATCTGTGACCATTACACCGTGGTGCATGCAAATAATATTTTAATGATGTCTTGTGAAACTTGTACCTTCATATTTCATGTTTTTTACATGTTAGCGGTGCATGCTGTGGCTGTAGACCCAATTTAATTGTTGATACATTAGTTAAAAAAATAGAAAAATAACACCTCTCATGTCATTCTTAGCTGGTGTAGTCAAAGAAACGGGGCAGTGAGAGAGTCACACATGGTCGTCTTCAATAATCTGAGGGGTAGGGTCAAGATTTGGAACAAATACCATGAAAGCGTGGATCCATCTTGGTTTGTATGGGTATTTCAGGGTTCTGGTGGTGGTGTTATGGTTTGGGGATCATTTTGGGGACTTTGGGCTTTTTTTTTTTTAGCCGAATGTTAATTTAGCTGCCACAGCCTCCTTGATAATTGTTGCAGGCCATGTCCATCCCTTCAAGACCACAGTATTCCCATCTTCTTCCAGCAGGATAACACGCCATGTCACAAAGCCCAACTGGTCTAAAACATCGTAAACTTAAACTTGAACATAACGATGAGTCAAATGACCATCACGGTCAGCAGATCGCTGTCTAATAGAGCATCTTTGGGATGTGGCTAAACAGGAAAGTCACATCATGGATGTGCGGCCAACAAATTTGCTGCAGATTTGATGTTGTTGTGTCAATATGGACCAGAATCTCTGACGAATGTTTCCAGCATCTTGTATCTATGCAATGAAGAACTGATGCAGTTCTGATGGCAAAAAGAGGTCCAACCCACTACTAGCTATGTGTAAGTAATGAAGTAACTGATGTCTGACCCTGTTCCCCAGGCAGAGAAAGAGCATGGACAGCCACTCATACCTTCAAGCAAAGACTTATAAAAATGGACTGTCGTCTGTGGCACAATACATGGTTTAATGGGGTAAAAAAGTTCTTTGTCATTGTCACCTCAGTGTTTTGAAATCAGCTGAGCAGGGCTGGATCTGACAGATAAACAGACACTGTGTGCTCATACAGTACCCACATGCCCAGACTAAAACCTTTATAGACTTGTTTTTGCAACAACTCCCCCTGCTGGCCAGTAGAACAAAGTGCAGGTTTACAACTCCATTGCAATGGCCTCACTTTTTAAAGATTTCACGCAAATGCGTCAGTTTATTTAAAGCCTATTTTTGTTTGCTATGACTTCACAGCAGCCAAAAAGCGAAAAATAGGTTGATCATTAAAAAAATGATAAAAAACCCAAACTCAGTGTCTGAAGCCTCATATAAGCTTTAGAAAGAGCGTTATTGTTCTGCCCTTCTTCACTTACACCATGAGATCCTGTTTCAGTGCTCATACAGGAACCTGACTATTGTTTTAAGAATGAGCTGAAAAACTGAGCTTCTGTACTTATCCTCGGGGAGTATCTCCCCCTGCAACCTCCAGTTTAGTCTACAATGGGTAGGATTTTTTTGTTTCCGTCTTTCAGGAACAAAAACATGTTAATGATTCAGGTTAATACCTGCTCACTGAAAATACACACATCCAGATGCTGAGACAAGCTGCTCATTTCTGTTTGAGCAACTATTGCAAGAAAGGCTGAGCGGGTTCCACATTATCACATCCAAAACACAGATCAACACACATGTTTCCCTCCTCCAAACAAATCCATGTTTTTAATCTCTCTCAAAAAGGCTCTAAAGCTCAAAAGTTGTGTTGGAAGCCTCCATTTCCCCTGGAGCTACTTTGGACTTCACCTTCCTTCCTTCCTTTTCAAGGAAGAGCATTTCCCTCTCAAGGTGATATTTCCATTTGGTTGTGTTAAATGCCAAGTCAAAATAGCGCTGCACGGAGTTGACAGTGTGACGTCGAAGTTTGTAATTATTTTATTATATGTTCAGATATTTACAGTTCTTGGAGTACTTACATCACTTCTCTCTTTACAAAGTTTGAAAGTTTTGTACAAAGACAGAAAACTCTTAATGCCACATCAAAGATCTTTTATACAGCTTAACTTTAGTAAGAAAATGCCATCCAAAACATGTCTGCCAGCAGAGTTCATGCAAGTGAATATTTAGACGGACAAGGTGAAAGTTCTTTTCACATGCACCAACAACGGTAAAACAGAGAAGTATACGTAGGCTGTCGCAGTCACCCAGCACTAAAGCCCAGCAGTGTGCTCTCATCCCGACGTGTTTTCCACAGTTTGGGGCTTTTTTTTGCTACCAAAACCTTGCATCCTAGTTAATTCCTGCACAGGTGACTCCGGATGGCAGTCAAATTTTCATTTGTACAAATAAGGTTCATGTTGTGACAAGATTACACTTGTTTTTCTTTCCATTTTATGAGTTACAGCAGATATCCAGGGAAAAGTCAGCTCTTGTTACCACTAGAACATCTTCCAGATTAATCAGCCTCCTCTGGTCTTCTCTTTCCAACGGGAATGCAAAGCCTCCCCTTATCTTCCTCTGCCTCAGCATGAGGATATCAATCCCACTCACATTTCTGGGTCCATGGTCGGGCAGCTTTTCTGAAGCAAATTCCAAAGATTTACTGCATTTCTTTATCCTGTCCACAGCACGCTCAATCAGCGTGGATCTGCACTGTCCCACAGAGTTACTTATTAGCAGGTGAAATTCCTTTTTATGCAAACACGGACACAGGTGTTCACCAGTGCAGCAGAGGTGCCCCACAGCACACGTCAAACCTGCAACAGGTATGAAACTTTCAACCGAAAAAAGGCAAGTGAAACTAAATGTTTTCAACCTGCTGTTAAGTTACTATGTATATGTTCCTTCAAGTCCATCTGCACTGCGAGCATTCCTCTGAACATGTGTGATTAGGAGATTTCCTGAGGAATTGTGTTTTCAGATACAAGGATGATGTGTTCAGTGGGTTCTGGCACCGCTTCGTACAGATTTTCAGGGATGGACTGAAAAACACAGCAGTGTAAAAATGAGTATTTATGAGGACAGAAAGAGCATTTGACTAGACTTTTTTTTTCAAGTATATACCTTAGAATCTCTGTTTCCAGTCATCATCATTTCCTTGAATATTGTTGAAGGATCAGGTATCCTGGGACAAAAGATTTCCCTGTTCCTGCAACACACACACACAAAACCCCAACACATCATGTTTAGGCATGACTCTGACACTGGAAATACCTTGGAAGTACCTTGTGGTGTGAAATCATGTTACACAACGTCATATGGAAAATTTAAACCATCATTCAAATACTTTTCAGGGAAGTAGTACAGATACCTGCAAGTTCTTTCATTGATTTCAAGAACCAAAAGTGAGAACTAGGTTTCTTTGGTTTTTATTCCAGTATTTTAGCCAGGTAAGATAACACCAACTGAGATTCAAAGCAGAGTCGTTTTTATGTCTTGAAGTGAACCAATTCACCTTCTCCAAGAAAACAGCAGCAGAAAAGGAAGATGGTGGAGTTCGTGTAAAAAACAGGGACTCTTTGAAGGTCTAGTGTTATTTCTGTGTGTCTGCATGTTTGCTGTTTTATCAACATTTATTATAAATCTGGATTTCTTACAGGACAGTGTCTATAGGAGTATATAGTCTTTATTTTTGTCAGTAATTCTTATCAAAAAAAATATTATATTTTTATTTAAGTTTTTAACTAATTGTTAAAGATCTTAAATCTTATCTGAAAACACGTTGCACCTTTTACATGATTCACTGGCATTCAGTCAGGACAAACAACACACCCAGAGCATGTCAGGTGAACTGTAAAAAGCAGACCTCTCCTCAAACGTGCATGTTTGGACCCATCCTTTACACCACTGCCATCTTTTGGCCACCAGTGGATAAGGTCTCTGGAAGCACAATTAACACTGAAGCCACTGAAATCTGGACGGGTAGGTGTTCAGCAGCTTGCAGTTGGTTAGTTTTTTGTACATGTGCATTGTGGGTAAATCTTTGGTGTTTGTTGGAAGACTGACAAAACATTAGCGTGCTAGCTAAGCTGTTGCTGGCTCTGCTTTCACTGCTCTGAGATCAGTTACCAGAAATAAGAGTTGTGGAAATAAGAGTTAGCGCTCTCATTCATCATTGTAAGAGAAGAGGTTTTTTTCTTAGTGACCACTTTGGCCGACATGCGTGATGTAAGAAACGTTTAAATTTAATAAAGTTAAGCAAGCTGACCAGGTGATGGTTCTCCCGGCACTTTCAATATCTCTGAGAAACCCCCTGGTTGACCTAACATACAATTAACCCAGCTATTTTACTAATACACAACCTTCATTTTTCATAAATTATTTAATCCCACCATAGATATTTTCTTAAATCAAGTTAGACCATGCTCAGGTCTTTCATTTCAGCTCTGATTCTTTTTGAATAGATGAATATTAAAATACATGCTAAAATCATGGTGAAAACCTATGATTTGATAGGATATGAGGCATTAGTGTAGATTAAACAGAACATGTATATGAAAGAAAGTGTTTAGAATAAGTCCAACCTTAAACATCTGCAGCAATAATATTAATTCATTTAGCACTGATGGGAAACATATTTCTGCAAAGTAAATCCTTTGATTTTTGATACTTTATGTGCAATTTTACAGTAATACAGTTTCATGTGAAGTATTCTTTTGCTACTTTTGCTAAAGCAGCAGTTTTAAACAGTCCTTCACTCCTCATTACCAGCTAGTGCTAAATAGTTAGAAACTATAGTAGTAATAAAATATTCAAATTCTATAGCCAGGATGAGGGCAGAAAGAGGCTGTCACAGCAGTATGTTTTGTAACTTCAGACGTTCACACAGATACGATATGAGGCTCCAGTATTAGATAAATATTATTTCCAACTATGGATCATGCACAGGTAGTCGAGTAGGTCCATGAATACAAATCCACAGCTGGAAAATGGCAGAGTAGGTCATATTTTTACCTATTTTATCGATGCAGCTCTACCTGACACACCAGTCTGTGGTGCTGGGAGAATCACTTTAGGTCTCAGTATAACCAGCTGATATTAGCTACTTGCCTATCTATTAGCATTGGCATTAATAGCGGCCAGTAAATGACACATGGGAAAAACACCCCACAACCATGCCATGATGTTACAGAGTTTCTTCACCAGAGGGCACTCTGAATCTTCCCTCTTGGCAACACACCACAAACACAACAACCAGCTTATCCAGAGTCATGTAGAGCACAAAAGAGTAAATAAGTGACTGCATAAATGTAAAAGAAATCTATTTATGTTTTGACGACAAACAGAATATCTGATTTTTAAAATACCAAACATGAATATCAGTTTTAAAGATCCTGCATAGGTCAGGCTCTAGTCTGAACCTTTATTATTTTACCCTGCACATAGATCACGCCACAGACTCAATAAAGTTATGATATAAAAATGTGTGAAAGCTTTTCTTAGAGTAAATAAACTAAGCTGCCAAGTCATAAGAGTTCATAGCACTATGGGAGGTTATAGTGCTTTCACTTCTGCTGTGTCTGTGTGTATAAAGGCACAGTCTGGCAGGAGAGGGTGAGAGGTTTTTAATCATTTGGGCCTATGACTAAGCCTTCTGCTATTTGCTACGTGTTTGCTGCAGGCCACACCTACCTGCCTGTGGCTACAGGTGGGGCAGTTTTGTCAACCTTTCCACTCAGAGGCATCATCATTCTGTTTACTGATTAAACACTAGTCCTCAAGAGTCCTCAAGAGTAGCCACTCGCCATGGTCTATCAATTCTATTATCTTCTTTTCTTATAAAATCAAATTACACCAAAGTCACATCAGGAGATATTTTCACTACATGAAAAGCAAAGAGAAACTCAGCCCTCTCCCCGGGGCAAACATTTACTGACAGTGAGGAGGGAAAAAAACTTTTACAAGAAGAAACCTCCTCAGGTAGCTTCCATGCTAGTGTTTATTTGGTTAACTATTGCTTGACAGACGCAGTAGGAGAAGCTTCTTTTGACATTAGTCTTTTAATGTCTCTCTGAGTGCAATGAGGCTACTGCACAAATCATTCTTGACACTGACTAAATCAACTCAACAATACTGCATGCTGTGCAAAACCATTGTTTAAAACATGGATTTTGCAAAATCTGCACTTGCACACAAACATTCACTTTTGAAATCATTCTGGCACATACCTCTGGAAGCAGTAGCAGGACAGAATGACGGAGACAGAAAGAATAATTGGGACGACGATGGCGATCACAGTCAGCATCTCATCTGGAGACCTATTCTCCCCTGGAGTGAACAAGAGAGACTTCCTGGTAAAGCTTTTAGGAGATTTTCAACATTTTTGGACATTGTGCTGCACATAATATTGTGTATCACAGTGGTTTGCTAGTGTCTAATTTCTAACTGATGATCCAAATTCAGTGCTCCAAAGTTTACAAACAATACTTTTTGTAAATTCATTTTAAAATGTGCCATTAGACATGATGGAGAACAGCTAAAAAGCAAGGCTGTATAGAGCTTTCATTAACTAACAGATAGCTCAACCACCCATCACATGAATGCTGGGATTTTCTGCTTCTAGCCGTGTTCCTGTTGTACAACATAGCTCGAATTAGTGAGCCAGCACCTGCAAAACTCTTTTTTTTTGTAGCACGGTACACTGCAACATCAGACACAGGCATTTTAGTTATTTATTTGTTTTATGGAGTGTGTAAGATTAATGTGTGATCCTTAAAATATACTGTTTAGTATACGACAGTGTTGCTTTGATTCCTTGTTGTCCAAGTGACTGTGAGTTATTTTCTTGTAAATTAAAAAGAACAAAGTTCCTGATGATGATGAGTCATTATTAAAATGACCCGACTTCACCCACCCACAGAACCTTATACACTAATTGGTGCATTTCCGATTGCAGCCTCACGCTGATTTGGCCTACATTACAATATCTGCACCAACATGTAGTTTGACACAAAATTTAAAGATGAAGTGAAACTTGAATCAATGTGATGTGATTAGTACATGATGAAAACACGAACATACAACTCTGTGTGCACATCATGGGATCTCATGATAATGTAGATATAATTATTTAAATATACTCATATTAATGATTAGTAATACTGGTTAGACAGTTACCGTGAGTTATGACTTCACTGAGGTCACTGGACAAAGGGATGCAGTATTGATCAGTCTGCACACTGTATTGGAATTTGTATTGGCAGTTTTTGTTATAGAGGATTTTCAGAGGTGGCTCTTTAGTGTGGAGAGTCTGAAAAATAAGAAGCACACAAAACCAATGTTGCACTCTGTCAGTATGGAACAACTGTAGCATTGACATAATATCTGGATTTAAGACAGACAAATGTGAAAATAATTTTTTTTCTGATATTTGATAGAAATGTTCAGCTATGAGATTATTCCAGCGTCTCATAAAACACTTAAGCAGAACATGTGAGAACTTACTCTGACTTTATTGCACTCGGTGATGCAGACACTATAGTTTAATCCACATTTTCCAACAGCCGGACCTCGATCTTCCCATGTCAGGTCGAGATAGCCTTTATCTTCTGTGATGTTCATCTTTGGTAAAGGTATCACTGAGGAAATAACAAAACACTTGTTAAAAAAAAACAAAAAACGTTAACATTTCATATTCATTTTCACAGCTTGGAATGACATTAACCATAAAAAGTTAAAAATAACACCAACCAAATTTAGGTTTGAGGGTGTTGCGTCCAGTTTCAGTCTCCACGAGCACATAGATGCCAAAGTTAAGATTATTCACGTTTAGATAACAAATATCCTTTTCATGGCCGGTGGACCCATCACATGCTCTGATTTTATCATGTTCCTCTGAAGTCCTGTAATAACAGAATGAGGAGTTAACAAGAGAAGTGAAAAACATAAAAAGCTTTTTCACTTCAGCCAGTGACTCATGTGATTCCTTCAAAGTTCCCAGATTAATATTCAGATGGAATATTAAATAATTCAAATCGGCACAAGATTCTGACGAAGCCACAAGCAGGTTTTAACAAAATACTGCTGTCCAATATTCGTCACTCTGTAACATCCAGACACAGAGTACTGCTACAGAAATGCATTGCAGTAGTTCATTTTCACAGAACCCCTGACTAATCATGTGCTGATCCACGGCACTAATCCTATATTTTTCTTTAGATAAAATTTCGCTCCACACAGAGACTGCGTTACATTTCTTGTGTTGTTTGCAGCTTTTATGCTCACCTGTAGCTGATGTTCAGCTTGACTGACTCATTGACTGGTTTCCAGAAACACTTTGTTCTGTGAGACTCAAGTGAACATCTGAAGTCCGTCACCAATTCAGCTGTAAGTACAACAAAAGAATTAAGTCACACACATAGATATATATTTAAAAAATAATAATTCTAGAAGGACTTAAGTTATTATATATCAGCATTTCAGCTTTCTGGTACTTACTGCGGCGCTTTGAAGTTTTAATGGTTTTGATCACAGGTCTGCTTTCCTTCCAGTGACTACACACAGGATCTAGAACAGCTTGAATGCTGATATTCCAGTGATCAGAGTGCTCATCTTCTGTGAAGTACTTCACTGTGAAATGATTAACTAGGCTTCGGGGCAATGGCTGGAAAAAAATATATATATATTTAGTGAAATTTAAATAATTCTTAGTTCTCCAGCACTCTGTCTGATATCCACTTTAAGGGCACTTTATTTTCATAAATAGAAAACATTTTTTTAGATAAATGACGCTTTTTGTGTTTTTTTAACTTAACTTTAGGGTTATTTACAGCGCTGTATTGTTCAATATAAATGATGTTTTATTTATTTATTTATTTTAACATATCAGGTCAATAAATTCAACATTGTGAAAAACTATAATTTGATTAATATTTTGTTTGTTTTCATATTGTCGTTAAACATGTTTGGACTAATTTGCCATACGTTTGATGATAGTAGGTCTATGGTACATGAAAAAAATGCCAGATAGGTCAAGTGGATATTCTTTATAGATTTGAAAACTGTCATTACTTATGGAAAAAACAGTTATTAATAAGAACTAATACCAAATACAGGTTAAAACTTTGTTTCACCAATCTAATGTCAGCCTGTCTCACTGCAGGCTTTCAGTTCCATATTACCTCAACTGACTGCGGTAGTTCATATCTGGATACTGCATATTTGACTGTACAGTTTTTCGGGAGATTGTCTGGCTTCTTCCAGTACCAGGACACGGTCACTTGAAATTGGTCATCCCACCTATATATCACATCTGTTGGTTCGGGAAGTTGATAATCTGCAGGTATAAGAAGAGCTGTTACTCCCAGCTTTGCATAAATGATCAATGCTGCTCAGAAACGATCGCGGTGGGCTACCACCGAAGCCAGAAATGACAATTCCCACGAACTCTTTCACAACACTCGCTGCAGTCTGCAATTAGTTCCTTGTGACACTCATTGTGACACTGATGTGTTTTGTAATACCTCGGACTGAAGCTGAAGATTGTAAAGCTGTAACTGTTGTCATCATTATACATCATTATATATATCATTTTTTGTGCTTCTGTTATGCAATAATGGTAGTTGATTGGCAGTAATTTGGCAAAGTCATCTCCAAAAACAGATGATCAGATTTATTACCAGCAAGCTCACAGAAAATGTCATTGCACCTAGGAATACCTAGGAAAAATGAAATTTAATTTAATTGCGCCAAATCAGGGAAATATCCGGCATGAAAATCACCTGACTGTACATGAACTGGAGGACATTCCTCACATTCCCCCTCCACCTCTGTTTTTACTATTAGATTGGTTGGAAATGTTCTTGAATCATATGCAAAATGTCCTCAGCACCACCCACACATGGAGTGTTAGGGTGTAGTAAAATGCGCTGATATCCACACTGGGCATGGAAAAGGACAGCAGTGATTCCTAGTAGTTTTTAAACACATGATTATAAATATGAATGTGTCATTTTAAATTAATTTATCATAAAAATGAATGCATCTTTAAGTTTATCTTACAATCACACAATAAAGTGCAGCTGCTCAGCGTTGAAAACGTGACGCTGACGTTTTCTTCGGATTACAGTATATGTGCACAGGTTTTTTATGCAAAGTGACACAACATAATGGGGGGTATCATATCTTAGACAGATGTCCTGGAATCAAAAATAATGGGGGAGATGATTTAATTTAAATGCTATGAGACATCCTTTTAAATTTTGCCTCAGCTCTGTCATTGTTACACTTTCACTTGCGCAGGTTCCCCCGCAACTTGGTCGCTGGTTGCGCTGCGCACCTGTACAGTAAAAGACAGCCTCTTTAAGCGCAAACTAACCGTTAAGGTGCACTTGGTAAAATCGAATAAGAAATATACTCTGAATTTATACTCAAACAGAAAGACATCAGCGAATGTGTTCCAAAGAGCTCTCTGAGTTAGCCAGATCCTGGGATCCCTAACACATTAACACATTTTGTTACTGGGGATTAGAATTAAAAACGCAAAACCACCGAGGTCAAGTTTAATGTGCTTTCCAATTCGTTTATTCATAGCAATAATTCATTACATGCCAATAATAATAACAATAATAATAGTAATAATACCACTTAATGTAATAGGGTCAAGACCCTTAAAGTAACACTTCACCATATGTTATTAGTGCAGCGGAAAGGAAATGCTCCTTGAAGAGGAAGAAACCTCAGGGTGGTATTCCCGGATAAGGTGAGAGGAAAGCGGAGACAGAAATAACTATAAATAAATAAAAATAAAAATACGCACTTACATTTAAAATTTAAATATTATCTGACTTATGCGTTAATTTATTATTTTTTACAAGGGCAAAAACACACAAACTACAACCACAAAAAGTGCTTTAATTTAATTGGCTAATAAATAGCAAGTTGTTAGAGAGCTCGAGACGCTCGGTTAACGAATAACGCGCGTGCGTCTAAAACATGCTAATTAAAGTCTGGTTTGACGGGCTGGGTACGCTCACCGACAGGTTCCCTTTAACCGAACAATTTTTAGATGTAGACTATTATTAAAGCTGGGATAACAACTAATGAGTGTTTTACCTGCTTTACAGTTGAAAGTCATGGTGGTCGCGCAGAGAAAGATGAAAAACTGCTGAGCGACAGTCATGTTGCCTCCAAGCGTCCGGACTTTATTCCTGGAAGCGTTTCAGGAGCTCGTTTGATTCCCTCTAGGAATCAAAGTAGAAAAGAAATGTATATATATCTATGTAAAAGGAAAAAATACCGGCGACAGACCGTCTAGGTTAAAAGAAAAAAAGGTTATTGTTTTTTTCTAAAAAGTGAATGGAAACCGGGAAACGAGAAAACGAAGCCAAAACTCCAGCTACACCTTAACTGTCTCCGTGCCCACTGAACCTTACCGGGAAGGTCGGGGCGGAGTTGTTTCGAGTGGGAGGAAACTGTAATGACAACGAAGCTACGACATGTCACGGAGTGAAAATGCGTAAGCAACCTCGGTTACCAAACGCTGTCGGAAACGGGAATCCAGCGTCCATACAACAAATCGTTTTGGGGAATAAAGGAAGCTGCTCCCGTCGCTCTCTTAATGGGGGCAACATTACGCATGCGTGTGATCTTAAGTGCGATATATCAAACCGCAAGTGTCCATCCATTCCTCCAGGAAGTCGTCAGGCCCTAAATGAGTCTGTGAATCATTAAGCTTATTATCTATGTGGTAATGGCTTTATGCTGCAACAAACAATATAGAGTGGGCCAAACTGATAACACGGGTGCAGGAAAGGCCAAGAAAAACATAGATAGTTGTGTTAGACTTCACATTTATTCGGTTATGGGTCAAGCTCAAAGCCTCCGTGGATGATATTAGACTAAATTAATGCTACAGTAATTGCGGTTGTAAAGAAAACTGCTGAAAACTTTGTGGTGGATTTCGCCTGTTTCAACATGCAGAAAGCAGCCGGTGGTTGAAAGAGGAACAAGCAAACCCCAGCGAGGGTTTCCAAAGAGCGCATGAAGCCTGAAAAACCAAAAGCTGTGAGCGAGCTGCTGCTGCGACACTTCATGTGTGGTGTGAGACGTGATAGTATAATCCAGTCATAAACCCTGTTTCTCACTAGGACAAGCAGAATCGAGTGTGCAGACAAAAGCCATACATTTTTTTGTTTGCACGCTGTACGTGCAGTGATTTGTGAATAATTTTATTATCTACGTCTTCATGCATTTGGAAAGTTTTATCATGATCGTCTCATGTAGGATTTGTTCCAGGCCTCATATCATGATGGCTCAAGTGTTTTGAACAATGAGGCTTGCTGACAGGCAGTGTCACACCTAACAACTTTTGTTTTTTAACTTATGAAGCGAGGCTGGTATATATGAGGAATGTGCTTTGGTACTGTCTTGGTGAAATATGTTTTCTCTTAAAAAAATGTTGCTGACATTAAATGAGCAAAAATCAAATTTCTCATTTCATCATTTGATTCAGTTACTGACAATTTTTTTTTTTTAAAAAAAAGCCTTTTAAATAATATCCAGATAATTGGGTTTTGCTTGTACCTACACTGGACACAGCCTGTATACGCTCCTCCTGTGCTTTCCCAGCTGTGATGGAAATGAAAATGTTTTGGGAGACTGTTTATGTTGGCTTTAAAAGGCCAGTGCGGCGTCCTCAGCCACATCTGCGGAGAAAGAATGTATGAGCGATACTAAAAAAGCCCAACAGAGATCTTTTCAACTACTGTCTTTAAGTTCAAACATCATTTTAGGCAAACACAATGAGTATTTCCCCCCCACAGGTTTTATTGAAAAAGGGATTTTACAAAGGAAGTTTGACAAGCAGCTTCACCTCAGTAAACAATGCAATAAAAATGACAAACAGAAATCTCTGCTAGGACGGATTCTGGACCAACAAGAGTCCAAAAAAGTGGCTATATAATACACCATACATACAATACATATAAACATACATGGATACAGAGTTTATTTTACAGCATGTTGACAAATTATGTACATCTGCTTAAATATTATTTATCTGTCTGCTAATTTCAGTGTAGCACTTGTGAAATACTGTGAATAACCAGCATGTGAGGCTTCTTATTACTCAAGATAAAGGAGTCTTTTCAGAAGACAGAGCACAAAGGCACTGGATCCAAAATCAGGTCTTTAATAACTCAATGCACTGAAGTAAATCTCATCACAACGCTGTCATCGCTTTGTCAATTTCTCATTTCAAATGTCCAAAAATAATAATATTTCAATGATTGTTTTCAAGCTGTAATAGAATTAGCAATCTATATTATGCATTCACGCGCGCACAGTCCAGAACACTGTTACTCCAAAGGGATTTTGTTTTGTCTTAACAATGCACTTGACAACTTTTAAACTACACAAGCCACTCCTGTCAGATTTATTCCAACCCTGAGCTCTGTCTTGTCTTCACTGTGACTTTGGAGCAGTCACAAGAGGCCTGCCATTGAATAAACATGGTAGTAACTTTGCCCTGACGCTCTATAAGCTGCTGCTCTTTAGTTGTGACTTATCTGTTTATCACCTTCTCCTCAGTTGTCAGGAATGCGCTGCTAGCACATAAACATCGACCCTTTGCCAGACAGAGTCTCGCAATGCTTTCGGTTAGTGCCTTTTATAAAAGAGTTGAACTAGTTGAGCCGGTATGGTAGCACGAAACCTCTCGCCACAAACACTGAGACGCAATCTAAAGGTGCTACTGTCTTTAAAAAGGTGACTCAAGTTGTAAAAGTTGGGACGGAGCGCAGTGTCCTGCATAGATCTAAAGGGCGGCATTGCAAATAGAAAATAGAAAAACTGTTTAACCAGCAGTCAGTCTGGCAGTTTGCTGTAAAGGTGGGGGGGGGGGAAAGTGCAATGCAGCTGAGCGTAACACCTAAACCTGACATGCAGACACGTAAATGGTGTTGCTGTAATACATTCTCAGAATTACTGCTGCTGTGGTTTGAGGACTAAATCTGAGTGCTGTGCCGCAAGCTGTTACCCCCACCGTCCACTGCACATCCAGCAAAGATGCCGTTGATAGCCAAATGGCATCTTCACCAGGGGGAATGTTTTGGCATGCATAGCTGGGCAGATTTGCACTGACAAATTCCCTGTTATAAACCAATCCAGGTCCTCAAGGGAGAAGTGCAAGGATATACAGAAGTGTGGGTGGCCGCAAGAGACGGAGGGTGGTGTGCAGGAGGTCAACCGAGGTCAGTGGACGTCCCGCTGATGGCACGGAACACATGGAGGGAGTTCTGTAGTAGCGATCGCATCATATCCTCCGGGTATATCTGGGGTCAAAGCAAAACAAAAGCACAATCAGTGTCAGACACACACTTTGAGTACTGTGAGTTCGTGTTCTTGCAAGCTGAGTGCACACTAAAGCTGGACTTTATAGTACTGCACAGTGGCCTACACCACAGTGGGTGATGGTGCACCTGCATCGCCCTGCCCTCACCAGAGACTAAGATCAGAATTTTGGCCATAATCTTCAACAGTGGGGTACTTTTTGTCAAATGCAGAATATTTCAGAATGTACTGAGTCAAAGCGCAGACTGTGGGAGATGTGAAAATGGCATAAGTCTGCACTGGCAGAATAATGGCTTAATGGCACTGTGAGCAAGCTAGATACATTTACAGGATAAAACATTGTGTTTAACGGATGCATTATTCTATGGTTGATCAATAAACTGTGTTTATGAAGCATATTAATTCCAAGCAGCAAAAACACAGTTTTTTGTGTACTGTGTTGCCACAAAGTGCAGATAGTTTTCTGAGAAGGTCATGCAAGGCAAGGCAAGGCATTTCATTTATATGGAACCAAACACTACAGTCATTCAAGGTGCTTTACAAGAAAAATGAAAAACAAAAATAACAGGATTTTTAAAAAAAGAAGACAGAAATAATATAAATAAAAACGACAATGGTAACAATGATGGAACAGCTACTCGGTAAGTTGAAAGCAATAGTGAATAAAGCTGGTTTAGCTTCTTTTAATTTCAATGGATACAGTTGGAGAAGTCCTGACCTCAGTGGGCAGCTGGTTCCAGCTTTGGGCATCACACTGGCTAAATCACCCCGTTTAGTTTAAGCTCTGTGACCACTAGGTGACCAGATCTTGGAGAAGCCTACCACATCTGTATCTTACACATCTTAGGCATACATTTAACAACCAGTAAAAATGTATTTTTATTTTTTATTTAAAATAAAAAACTTTAAATTTAATTTTGTATTTTAATGGAAGCAATGCAGGGAGCTGAGAATTGGAGTGATATCCACTCTCTTCCTGGATTTTGTTAAAATTCTAGCAGCACAATTCTAGGCTAACTGTAAATGTCTTGTAGTCTTTTTAGCCAGGCCAAAAAAGCCAATTCTATAAAAAATAAAGGCATGAATGAGCTTCTGTAGATCTTGCTGAGGACATAATCTCTCAGTTTAGCTACTTTTGTGAGATGCCAAAAAGCTGATTTAGTTACAGCCCCAATACGCTCAGTGAATCTAAGGTTCTCTTCCATGATTTTTTCCCACACGTTGCAATCGTGTATCCTTGTGTCCAAATAGGATAATCTCTGTTTTGTTTTCACTTTTTCAAGGCACAAACATAGATAGCCAAATAAATCTGAGTATCATCTGCATAGCAATGATAGGCTGACTTGTATTCCTGAATGATGTCACACAAAGGAAGCATAAACAAAAGTGGCTCAAGAACGGACCCTTGTGGGACTCCACGCAGTATTTTCTGCAACTGAGAAGTATCAATAAAGACAAAATAATCTATATAAATAAATAATAATTATACCTTCAAGGTATGAACTAAATCATTTAAGGATTGTTCCTGTGGGACCAACTGAATGTTATAATCTAATAGTATGTTATGATGCACAGTGTCAAATGCTGCACTAAGCTCTAACAGTACCAGGGTAGTTAGTCTGCCTGAATCCATATAAAAGCAGTTTCTGTGAAACTGATGAAAGCCTGATTGAAAGACATCAGGACAACAATTAATAATCATCAAGAAATTACTAATTTGATTTAAAAATACTTTCTGAATATTTTTAGCATAATAATAATCTCTTTTTTTGGGGATGAGTTCCTGCCCCAAGTGGAGGAGTTCAAGTATCTCGGGGTCTTGTTCGCGAGTGATGGGAGAAGGGAGCCGGAGATCGACAGACGGATTGGGGCTGCAGCTGCAGTAATGCGGACGCTGCACCGGTCCGTCGTGGTGAAGAGGGAGCTGAGTGTAAAAGCGAAGCTCTCAATTTACCGGTCGATCTACGTCCCTACCCTCACCTATGGCCACGAGCTGTGGGTAGTGACTGAAAGAACGAGATCGCGGATACAAGCGGCAGAAATGAGCTTCCTCCGAAGGGTGGCTGGCGTCTCCCTTAGAGATAGGGTGAAAAGTTCGGCCATCCGGGAGGGGCTCAGAGTAGAGCAGCTGCTGCTCCACATCGAAAGGAGCCAGCTGAGTTGGTTCGGGCATCTGACAAGGATGCCCCCTGGGTGCCTCCTGGGTGAGGTGTTCCAGGCATGTCCCACCGGGAGGAGGCCCCGGGGCAGACCCAGGACACGCTGGAGAAATTATATCTCTTGGCTGGCCTGGGAACGCCTTGGTATTCCCCCGGATAAGCTGGAGGAGGTGGCTGGGGAGAGGGAGGTCTGGGCCTCTTTGCTTAGGCTGCTGCCCCCGCGACCCGACCCCGGACAAAGTGGATGAAGATGGATGGATGGATGGATAATCTCTTTTTTCAGCTGGGGTTTGACACCAGCAGTCTTTAATGACACAAGGAAAATAACAGGGTGGATGGAACCATTCACAGTGTTCAAGAGCTCAGGGTCTATGCTGCTGTGGTACTGTAAATCAAGCTTGACTTAAAACCGCAGCAAAGACATTGTTTTCTTTTAAAACGAAGCATGTAAAATATATATATAATTAATTCTAAACAAATAGCATGAAACGAGGACAACGACGGTCACAATTTCTAACTCTGTTGTTCATTGTGTTTGGTTATTGCTGCAACAAAACCATAAAACCAAAGAGTTCCTCTCCAGCAGAGTAGGAAAAGTTACTAGCCATTGTCAGGACATCAACACTGTGCACACTGTTACAGTCATGCATGTTCATAATAATCCTAAATTGCAATTAATGAAGTCAGTGTCTGTGCAAGACCTTTTAAAATGCTCCATTTCAGACTGTTTTTTGTTTTGTTTTTAAATCTTGGCTCCGTGTGATGTCAGTGAGAACTGATCTTCTCAAAGACACAACTGCGGTTGTGCTCACAGAAGCCCCACCCACCTGCTGTTGAAACTTTATGTTTGAGAGTCTTGCAATAAGAAGAAAGTAGGTTTAAAGTGAGAGTGCTTCACCAAGGCGCATGAGAAAAATAAGGATTTTTTTTGGCCTGTCCCGTTTGCTACTTTTACAGTCAGAATTATTATGTGAAGGCCAAGAAAGATGCCCAATGGTGTTTTTCTCAAGTGGATCATTATGGCTTAAGGGTTCTTTTGTCTTGTGTCTTAATCCTGTCCAAAAACAGCAGATGGCTCCGCCCCTCCCTGAGCCTGGTTCTGCTGGAGGTTTGTTCCTGTTAAAAGGAGGTTTTTCCTTCCCACTGTCGCCAAGTGCTTGCCCAAACTTGAATTGTGATTTCAGGTAAAGCTGCTTTAATAGAATCCAAGAACGTAAATGAGCACAATAGGTTCCCTTTGAAAAATTTGACATACGGTGACATATATATTTATAATCTAAAAAATATTCATATAAAAATAATAGAATAATATTAACTAAGAGGCCCTGTAATAAGTCAAAAACATCATCTGTCATTCCAATGAAAACTAAACACTGGAAAGGGTGATGTCACAAAAATCTGCAGGTTATGAAGAATAATGTCTTATCGACTTAAAATGCATGTCACTTTATTTATTTTATGAAAGATAAAATGCAACAACATAAAAATTACTTTAGTTAGCAGATATTCATCCAGGCAGTGTCAGAGCTTTCATAAATCAGAGGAAGGTCGTCGACAGCTTGGCATTACTATGATCTATTTGAGCCTCCACAGTTAGCGGACCTCCCCATATGGAAAAGAAATAGAAAAAACTTATGAAATACTTGCATAAGATGTGGCCTACTTCATATAGTGAATCATATAAGGCTTATATGATTTACTCATGAAAGTGGCCACTTTCTCATTACTTTCATATATTGTTTTAGTAAGTATCCAAAACATACAAGTTTCATTTATATAATTTTTCAAGGGATCTTACATCTGTTTTCACTCTTGTATGCTTTTCATACAAGTTTCGCACAAGACAGATACAAACTTTATAAGATATATCTATCTATCTTTTCCATATGGGTCAACAAGCTATGTCGAGGAATATTTACAAAAAAGGTGCAACAGTAAAGCAAACAAAAGCAAATATTTCTTTATTCCACAGATGATTCAGCAGTCAGTGAGGCTGCACAGCATCCTCCGGGTGTTCCCCAGCTGTCGATGACCCCGCAACAACAGCTCCTCGCCTCAAATCAACAGCATCAAAACTTTGACCATTCAGTGCAAAACTATATTTGTTTTATTCTAACAAGGAGAGAAGCCTTCCTACTAAAAACACACCCATGTGACATAAGACACAAGGTGACAGATGGCAGCGAAGTGGATGGTATGTTTGCCTGTAGTCTAATTTGCTTGGGAATAATTCAGATGGCAGTAGATCCTTTTTTTTTTATTGGGATTCTGTTTTTACATATGCGGACACGCAAATAGTCAAACCTTAACCAGGACACCAGTGTGACTGTAAACAGGATTTGATTAAAGGTGTCTCTCATTTGCATGGTCAGTAGCGCTACTGATGACAGTGTGTCCCAGTGTGATCTGACAAGTTTGTCAAAGGAGGAAGTAACTGTGTGCAAAATGTGTCTCGTCTGCCAAACCACTTTTAACCTCTGCATGCATTATAAAGATCTTTCCAGCTGAATGCATTTTATTTGACATTAAACAAGCATTTGTCGGATCCATTCCTTTTAATCCCGTTTTATTTCTAATTAGGACCTGACTATTAACCACCCAGGTATCGATTGCTGCTGGAATGTTTTTGGGGATCCAGATAAATGTATTTAGATTACTTTTAGATTTAACCATAAGGTGTCTGGAAGAAATTAACCACAAAAGTGCACAGTCATCATTAGTGTTAATCAAACACATACTTAAAAAAAAACAAAATCACACACAGTCGCACATTACCTTGGGTTTTTTCCTTAAAGCTTAAGGCCAGCATAATGGAGAGAAAAAGTCAGACCAGTTAGTTTGGTTGCATCAAAAATCGGCAGGCACAAAAACAAATGAAAATGTGGCCTAACAATACCAACGGGATGTGTGGCAGCTGTGCAGCAATACATCATGACTTATCATTTACGGGAAGAGACGTCAAACTAATGCACAAATGCGATGAGCAACACCGACCAGTTTTTTCATGCATAAAAACTCATTTATCGCTGTTACAGTTGCAACACAGATGTGTTTCACAAGAGCCGACTCATTTGGTTTTTTAAGCCGAACATTTTTTGGTTTAGCCTAAATTCTACTGTCAAGGATTTTGAAGACCGTGCAACTAGAAGGCAAAGGACACAAGCAGTGTTCTGTAACGCTGGGAATAATTTTTTCTAGGAACTGTTTCTTCCCACTGTCACTCATCACATCTCACTTCCAGTTTGGTTGTGCCCAGTGGTGAAAATGAGGAATCAAAAGTCTGCTTCTGAAAACCGCTCTGTGAGTTATGTAACCGAAAGGGTCAAATAATCTCAACATACGCTTTCACAAAATCAGGCCTGTGTTCATGAAACTTAACTTGGCTCACGTTGAATGATAAGCGCACCAGCATTCCCGTTTATATCGAGCATGAAGCACAGTTTTTCATTGTTGACCCTGACTAGGGTAACTCTGAATATCAGCTCGTTTGCCGATGTGGACATTTGCCCAGCTTTTCAGATATCCACTCTCCACACCGGTGCAAAATCCAGCACACAGGCATTGCAACAGGAAGTGACTTTTACACATGAATCTTTCAGTGTGTGTCCAGCATATAAAGGTTTAGACTCTAAGACAGACCCTTTCTGAAGTGAATTGGGATCGGTCCCTGGAAGTCCTGTTCTGACCTTTTACAGCTGCGTGGTTTCATCCTGCACCTGACAGCTGTCCAGCAACGACCCAGAAACAACCCACTGCACAAAGTCACTTTTGGACATACAATTTTGCTCTACTGAAGGGGTTGTTTTATAACGGCAGGCGTCTATTATACTTCTAGTGTTGATGTCCATACAACCTCCGTGTTCGGGGTATTTATAGTCCAAACATGGTCGTTGTGGACGCCTTTTAAATGTCAAACTTAGACTCATTTTAGATATCGTTTTCGTAATGCTTCCACATGTATAGGCTCTGTATTCCCATGTTTCCAGATGGGCTGTTAAACTAAACAACAGTGAGCAGCTGCTCCGGGGAGCAGAAATGTCCTGAGCTTCTCACAGACAGTTTGCAAAACGTGCACATCGACAAAGACTGTGGAGCAGATAGTCCAGTTCATACAAACACACTCGCACGAACTTCTCGGACTTTCCATCACAACTCCTCCCAGTGCTACTTCCGATCACACACTCACTTCCTCTGACAAGACTCTTTACAATAAGACAGGATACCAACCTCACTAAAATAAAAACAAACTACCGGTATATATAATGCAAATGCACTTTTGAACTTGTTAAACACATTGTACTCCTATTGAAATGAATTCCAACATTGTTCTAAATACTTAATAACGATTATTATTTTATATTTTAACATATATTTCAAAGTTTTTAATATTAAAAAAATAATGAATCCCAGTTTTAAACTGCTTACAAACAAGTAAGTTGATGAATTAAAATAAATAAACCAGTTAAAGCAGGAAAATTAAAAACCACAATAACAAAAAAACCAACCCACATGTACTGAATAAATCAGTAGGCTAACGCATAATAAATTGTGTTTGTTTATAAATAATCCGTGTTGTAAATGTAAATAAAAAGATTTTACATTCAACAATCATGTAAATTTCCTAACCCTGTCATAGACGTCCACATGATGTCCCAAAAAATTACCGAGTCCAACGTTCAAATGTTGAACGTCATATTGACGTCCAAGTTGGGTCATGGCAGGATGTCCAATTTTCAGACCTTGGACGTCGTGTAGATGTCCAGAATTGGCCATGGACCGACTGACCTGATACAGACATGATCTGTACGTCTCTCCGACCTCCATTATTTAATGGGAAGGTTCAAAAGGCTCATGAGTGCCTTTGCTGCCTATGTCATCATGGGGCTGTTTACCATGATTTTGAAAATCAACATCAAATGGTGGTGCGGCGCCCTGATGAATCGCAGGGAAAACATTTAGTACAAAGGCCTGACATTTTCATAAATGCCATTGTGCACACATTGTTGTATCTGGATATGATAGTGAGTTGTGGCTCACCACCAGATCTCACTTACCAAATGGGAATTTGTTCTGCTTCCCAAAAGTGATATTCAAGTTTCAAGATAGTGGTTTTAATTCGGTTTAAAAACGGTAGACCAGAGCGTGTCAACAAAGTGCTTCTGTAGGCAGTCAGAACAGGACTATCAGGGCAGGATCCAAATGTGGCAATAGAGCTGGAAGCGGTGCATTTCTGAACCGTTTAATGACCTTAAAAGGTTGCAGCCAAATTTAAATTTGGTACTTTTGTCTTCAAACCTTATTATGAGTGTGGTCATTTTGATTGCACCTGTGTGCACCGCAAGCGGAAAAATAAATTTTTAGTGAACTACATTTTGATTTGCCTTGCAGGAACCTCTCTGCCACACACCTCTTCAAAGCGGAACAAAATATAAAGGTTAAATTAATGCACTGTGGGATTTTCCCACTCCTAACACAGACAAATGACGTATGAGTCGCGCTCGGGGAAATAAAATTACCTGCTCGTGGATGATGTCCGACAGCTCTTTTACCATTTCTTTGAAATTGGTTTTCAGGCCCTCGTGATACTCAAACTGGTCCTCTTTGATCAGACGCTCGTTTATGTCCAGCGCCATGCTGCAAGCCTCCACAAAACGTCTGGAATCAGAAGAAAGACATTATGTCAACAAGTTAAAGTGAGGGTAAGCCAATAAGCCCCTTGCGATTTTTTCTACTCATAAAGCAGACGTATACCTGAAAACATCCTTGAGCTCTTTTACTTTCTTGTTGCCGGACTGGTTGGATTTACTGTCATCCAGGAATGCTCTGGCATACGCCATGGGGCCTGCGTTCACCTGCAGAAAAACATGCCTCAAAATGTAACGCATTCTTCTTCTTCACTGATCAGTGCACGCAGATAACAACTGGTACATGCCACTCACTTTCTCAGCAGCCCCCAGCACGGTTTCACCACTATAGCTTCTTACTAACAACTCATGAATTTTCTGTCAGTCTGTTCATCAATCTTTCATCCAAGCGTCAAACGTGGTGGGTGGATTGCAGGGAATACAAGTGATTTTATGACTGTCTGCAAGTGATGTGTAAGGAACGTCTGTATTTTCTAACTACAAACAGCAATAAAACAGCTCTGTACTCGTTTTTTACGGGGACTTATTTAATAATATAAAATACACACAGTTAACACTTGGCACTCTGCCCAAGTGAGTCATAAAATAAACACACAACAACAAACACATTTCACTGATTATCATCTGAACGCACTTTCTCGTAAAGTGCTAACGCAAAGTTACTCGTCAAATTTGGTGAAGCAGATTCTTACAAGATACCAGGAAGGTTGCACTCAAAAAAGCTATTTACACCCAAAATGTTGACTTAATCTGATTACATGTAACATTAGCAATGGAATCTGGTAAATAAAATTTACTTCATCAGTATATCTCCAGTTTATGTCAAGCATACATTAAGAAAAAGTATCATTAAGAAAAATCATTAAGAAAAGCAGCAGGGCTGCGCAATTAATCGAATTTTAATCTCAATCGTGATTTTGGCTTCCCGGAATTAAACGAACACGATCGAGCGATATTGATAATGCGTGCACCACCGACAGAAGGCGAAGCGAAAGCAAATCGAGCGCTCCCTCAATCGCCACCTGAAACATGCTCGCATGAACACTGTGTTCCTTCCACTGTGTAGCGTTAACGTTATCCTGAACCATCTGGAAGAGGAATGCAACAAACTTCAAATGCTTAGAAGTTCTTTGATGTTCCACAAGAACAAATCATAAGCAAAGAGTGCTACAGGACTGTGTCTGCACTACAAAGCACCTCAGCTCATTCAACCGCCTGGAAGTATATGGCAGACTAAGGATGCACGAAGAAAAGAGAAGCAGCGTGGAGGTCGCTAACGTGAACTGTCCGACATCGAGCCTGTGGCCATGTGGCCAAAGATAACTGTCCACCAATCACAGCGAGGAACAGAAGTTTCAGGAATTGTCAGCTTACTGGAAAAAAGAGACGTTACCCTCACGGGCAGAAACAACCGAAATGCCACATGTCACAGGGCAAATAGAGAGGCACCTCAGAGCTATGAATTTCAGTCCCATCCATCACGCAGGTACAGTGAATGATGTACTTGTTTTTAGGAGGTGCACTCAGGTCGGGTGGATGAACACCTTATTTGCCCCGCATAAGAGCTTTAAAGAAGACCACAACAACAAAACCTGTTGTAAACATTCGAGCTGGACAAATGGTACATCAAAACAGCAGCCGCTTCACGAGCACATCTGTTTGAAGTCTTACTTCAGGTGACTTTAACAGGAAGGGGAACTGGAGCAGCGCCAGCCTGTTCTCGTCATCAAAAACTGCACATTTGTAAACAGGGGATCTATTCTCAGCATAGTAGTGTGAGTGTTTTGACAGAAACTCCTACACGAAAGGAAACCGCTTTAATTCCATTAGGGAGGTTGTGGGAAGTATCCATAGATGCAAAGCAAGGCTTGACGGGACATCCAAGGTTAAAGCTGGCAGACTGCCTGACCAGGCCACACATCCTATGTGGTGTTAATAAAAAGTGTGGCCGAGTCCAGACCGCACAAGAAACGATGACACACTGTAGTTGCTCAGTAATTACATTTGCAATGTAAACGTGATTTCTAAGAAGCTTTCAAAAGTCCTGCGTGTCTTCTCTGATGGCAAAGTCTGACTTCTTTAAAAATGCCAGCTGACTGTACAGACAATAAGCTTCGGGAAATGTTTGTTTAGTGTGAATGCTTTCAGGAAAAGTGTGTTAGCCTCTGGTAAAAACTGCAATATTTAATTTAATAACTAATAGTTAAACTGCAAAAGCTAAAAGGAGACTGTTGGAGGGAGTTTCTGGAATCAACCCTTTGAATTTCCTTCGGTGATCTACAAGAGTGAAAACGTGAAAGACTGCGGCACTGAGAGAAATACCTAAAGACAGTAAAACAGGGGTTTCAGAAACATTGCCAGCACAGCCTTGTTCAAGGGTAATGTCCACTGGGTGATTGTAAAAAATGAGGGAAAAAACACAAAGCCAGCAAAATTATCAGATTTTCAGTTCAGCACATCTTCTGCCTGGTTATCAGTTAATCTATTCCAAGAAAGAGCTCTGAGTCATCCTTAGATTTACAGCCCTATTACGGACAGAAGTTCAGCCATGGAGCTGTTACTTTGTAACTACTGAGTCAGTGAGGATTTCCCAGGTAACTGCACGTTTTCATCCGGTGCTCTGTATGACTGAGGAGGAGGGTCAATCACCCCCCATCAGCATTTTCACTCAAGAATGACACTTATAACTCATCATCATGTAAAAGAAAGAAAAAATACAAGTCAACTACAGACAGAAAACTGAAATATCTATAATGATATTTATGCGTAAATCTTGTTATCTCAACTAATCTGGAGGTACCTATGGCCAGTCAACTGAGGTTTCACCCCCTAAAGAAGATATGCTTAATAAGTTATAAATACTATTTTAGTGGGAGTGTGCAAGAAATGCCATAGAACAACAACAATGGACAGTATAGCAAGTGCGGGAGAGAGTACAACAGTGCAGCGTCTAAAGCGTGGAAGTGCTGACATTACTTTGAGTTTGATTCTGTAAAAAGTCACAAAAACTTTATTAGCATCTGCTGTTCACTCTGCGTGAGAGGAAAACGTCTTTCTACAGCAAAAAAATTTAACTTCAAATCTGAGCAAACAGCTAGCACGCTGAATGTGAAACCCCTGGATCCTCCCACTGACATGACCGCTGGGTCACTGGGCAAACCTCCGCCTGCCGCACTCCTGCTATACAGGTGAAAATAGATTTAAGAGCCGTTGAATCTTTGATTTTATTTATTCTCTGCTGTGTTTTACTCGCATCTATTTGAAAGAGTGAGTATAAACACAAAACATTATTTTATTTTCTATGCTGGAATATGCAGAAAATAGGTTTAAATGTTAAAGACATTTCTTCCAGTCAGAGGCTGTTGCATATAATTTCATTTTTGCTTGATTTAATGTGCATAAAGTTAAAAGATTAAAACTAATAAAACAAGTTTTAAAAAGAGGCTTTTTCATTTGATTCAATTTTATATGATGAATTATGCAGAAAAATAGAGCTGGGTTGAAAGGTCTATTGCTTTTTTATGTATTATGTATCATGTTTTTAAAAAGTAACTCAGCAATACTTTTGAAAATAAGTCATCAGTAAAGTAACAGGATTCCTTTCTTGGAGAAGTAAGCAGCAATTGGTAGCTAATTACCATTTTCAAGTAACTTGACCAACACTGGTAATCTGTAAACTAAAACAACACAGATTTTAGAATGACCTTTCTCTAAGATTAAAGAAAATCTGTGAAATTCAAAACAATTCATCTCCCTGCCTTTTGTGGTGTGTGCTTCTGATAGCTAGAGATACAAAGTGATGAGCAGCGCTGTCTTGTACTGGACCTTTTTATTAGTTAAGATGGGCTAGCGCTTATCGTTTCACTCTTCACAGAAAAACCAATGTAAAAATAATAAAAGTGAGTGATCAGCTGTGCAGCACATCTGAGAAAGTTTACATTTTGGTTTTTTTTTCGCCTTTACCTGCACAGAGACGCAGCCCTGCAGTTTGAGCTGCAGCTGGATCATGTCCACTTCCTGGCTGGAGCAGAGCTTGATCAGCTCCGCCGTCCGTGCCTTCATCTCATCTATGGCCACATCTACCGGCTTAAGCTCCACCTGCTTCTCAGCCACCACCTCCACCCGCTTCTTAACATATGGGAAAGTGTTGGCAGCTAAAGACAAGAGCGCAGGCAGAACCTGTTAGGTCATGTTACGGTGCAAACAATGAAAGAAAAATCAACAAAAAAAGAGACAGTGACATGTTGTAGGGGTGAATTCAGGTGAATTCTTGTTGTCTGACATGCCTGAGCAGAAGTGGACATATGAACTTTTGTGTGCGCAAACAATGAGAGATACAAGCATTCAGCATACATAAACAGAAATAGATAAATTGATAAAAAAAAGGTGCTCTTCATTGCTCAGAGGAGACTAATGTCCAGCTGTCACTTGCTACAGTAACCAGCTGTTAATACAGTTCAGTATTTATTGATAATTCAGTAGACAGACGTGCAACTACAAAAAAAAAGACCCATGTTTCTGCACACTGCTACTAGGTGGGTTTTTTTGCCTTTGAAATGTGCAACGGCGGAGGAAGAATGTGTTACTAATGTGGCGTATCCATATGCAAAACTCTATGAGACGTTCTTCTCGTGTTTGCTTTCTAAACGTGTTCTATGTACTTATGAGGATGGTCCTCCTCTTGCACTGCTCCTCCACCCCGCCGTGCTTCTTCCCCGACAGCGTGTACGGCGTCTCGAACACGAAGCGGCTGATGTTGTGGCACTTCTCAAAGTCCGTCTTCTTCTCTGGCGCTTCCTTCTCCTCGAAGTGGGGCTTGACAAAGGTCACTTGGATGTAGGCAAACTTGGGGTCAAGGTCTTTGGGGTTGACCTGCAGGCAAGCAGTCAGCAAGCTAAATGAGAACGTCATCCAGAAGCAACATGAAGTCTTGTTATTAAAGAAAGAAAGATCACTAGATAACCCACTGAATTCTTCTGAAATCAAAAGCAGACAAAGAAACAGTCTTTAAAACCACCAACTGGGACTTCATTGAAAATCCACGGGTGGAAACTGATCACTTTATGTTGGACAAATGATATTTTCTGAGTAAACACCCGAGTGTGGCTTCACTGCCAAATTAATTATTTCTATTTCTGCTACTTTCTGCTTTCCACAAAAACAGGAGCCTGCCAATTAAAGTATTCCAACCGTCTCCCACCCTTTCCTTCCTCCATTTATCTACTGTACCTTATTTGAGTCTTGAACTATCTTGACATTTTCTGGCCCAAACTTTTCCCCGTAGAGCGTCAGCAGCCGCTGGGAGATTTCGGACAGGCCGGTCAGTTTGGGTTCTTTGTAAATGTACTCCTTCCCGTCCTCCTCCTCAAAGAAGCCCTGTTCAAAATACACATTTATATTGGAAAACATCTTAAAAAAAACTTTGCAAAACTGCTTAGTACTAAATTTTCAACTTTTTCTTCAATACAAATGTCCTTACTGATTAGTAAATGATCATAAAAGATGCAGTCACAGACCACATGGCGCATGCTGAAGGATGTCACATTGTACATGTTTGCTTTATTTTCCTCAAACTTCCTCAAATCTTGCCTTTAGTCACTTTCTAACCGTTATAATTTAAGACTGTGTAGGTGACTGTTTTTACTCACAGCTTTGAATCACACAAAGCAAAGCTGAGAAACTGATTCACAGTTCTAAATAATCCTCAGTTACCTTCGACTTTGCCTCATTTATTCTTCTGAAAAAGTACTTTTTGGTTCCTCTTCCTTCAAGCCAAATGTCTGATTGGCTGATTGGCTGTCCTCACATAAATAGAAAGACTAGGCAGCAGGAGGGTGGGGCTTCTGTGCTCACAGATCGCCATATTAAAGACATCATATAAAGCCAAGAGGGAACATTTAGCTTAGTAGTTCACAGACCAGGGTTAAAGTCTGAATTTGAGACATTTTCCCAGAAAAGTGAACACACAATAATGTCTGACTACCCTAGAAATAAGGAGAAGCATTTCAAGGCCTAATTATCTCCCATCGAACAATTTACTTCTTTTACGTTCAAAAGTATAACGTCTTTTTCCTTACATGGACTGGCTGGAACATGACAGCTTCATTCAAATAAAAAAACACGGAACATCCTGCTTTGTATTTATATAACTGCAATGCTGAAATGTCCATCAAAGAGATTTGTACAGCTTGTAATTTCTTCCTGTTTGCTCTCCTGCACATGAGCACAGACAAATTAGCAGGCGTGCTGTTCCTGCTAACTGCCTGCTTTTGTAGTTTGAGTAAATAGATATTTGAAACCTCTGACACATGAAGCAACTCTTCTTTTGCCTAATAGAGAAAAGCATAACATGGACACTTTTGAGGAAGCTCTATCTATCTAACCCAACTGGGATGGTGTCAGAACAGAAGAAATATCTGATACATCATTGGCTTCCCAGCCAACGATAACATAGCTGTTAGCTTAAACATGCAAAGAAGCCAGAAGTAGCCACTAATAAACCTAACAGGCGAGAATGACCAAAAATAGCAAAGTTTCACACATAAGTCTGAGGACTCCCAGTGGGGGAAATAATTATTTGATCCCTGCCTAAATTGCAAGTTTGCTCATTTACAAAGAAATGAACAGCGGCTAATTTTTATGGTAGTTTCATTTTAAAGGAGAGAGACAGAATATCAACTAAAGAAGTGAGAAATTAATTTGGATGTCAGCATTTTATTCTACAGTCATGTCCCTGATTGTCCTTTGACACATCTTTGGTCTTGCCCAAGGTCGTGGAGAGGTTAGACTGGAAGAGACGCATTACTATGTGAGATCCGGAGCATCTGTGACTGACTGACTGACTGACTGACTGACTGACTGACTGAGTGACTACTGATTGCAACCTGCGGGCACACAGCCAATCTGCGGTGGGAGCCAGAATTCTGTGTTGCAGGGGATCAAATGTTTATTTCCTTCAGTGACATGCAAATCGATAATGTGTTTTTTTCTGTGATTTTGGTCTCTCTCCATTAACATGTAAACTACCACAGAAACTAGAGACGACTCTTCACCTCTTTGTAAGTGAGCAAAGAGGTGACAAGACTATTAATACTGTTATTTATATTATTTGAATCATCACCAGGCCCCGTATACACTCAACATTTACATTTCACACAGTCTTCGTGAGTGTGTGGGTGCTTTCAGAAGCTGCTTGTTGACCTCACCTGTCCATAAAAGGCCACTCTGAAATAGGTCCCGAGCAGCCTGCGGCCCGACTGGATCACCTCCATGATCTTATTGTACGCTCTGTGCAGAGTTTCGTACAGTCGGCTTAGTTTCTGGAAAAAGTGGAACAGATGCCATCAGAGCTCGCCTGTTGTTAGCGATTGTTTGTTTATCGCAGCAAGTGGGCCGTACACACAAAGCCGGCACAGGAATTTGAGTTATGCAACTCGGCAAAACACACACGAATTAAAGTCTATTTGTTTTTGTATACAGAAAAAAAACACAACTGCAAACCCACGGCTCAAAGAAGCAATTCTGTATATCAAGACAAACCAAAATATTATGACAGCTCTGCCAAACATGTCGCTGCTACATCGTGTGACGCCAACCGTGACCTCCCTGGGCATGGACTCTGGACACCAGTCAAGGTGTCCTGTTGAATTTGGTTAGCCGCTCATCCCTGATGTAGGTTAAGTACTGGAACGTCTGTGGATCAGACTTGTTCCAGCACAGCCCCCAGTAGACTAACGGCGCCAAGAAGGCATTGCTATTTCTGAGCCGCACACACATCCAGTGCAGGAGCCAACGCACTGCACACATTGTCATTTTGACATTTGGTTCATGCTGTTTTTCAATGCTGTTACAACATGTTGCCGCAGTGGAGCACAGTAAAGATATGACGGAACCGGTTAAGCAGGTACTTAAAAAAAAAAAGGGAAAAGAGTGGGATGAAATGCCGCGAAAGACCTCCTCCATTCAGAGCAAAGAGCTGCTAAAAGCATAAAATATAACCAGATATACTCGTGAGAGAAAGTGTAACACTGGGCGTTTTGAAAGGTCAAATTGGTATTTGACAGACTGAAATGAAGTTATGAAGCAGTAAATAATCTAACACAAACACCAGTGCCAGTGGCTCCTCAGGATTGTAATGCTGACATCTCTGATTTCAAACTCAAGATGCTTCCTGCATTTTTTAATTGTTTTTCTTTAAGTTTTTAAACACACAGGAACGTTTCGGTGAGCGCTCACAGTCCTCTACCATTCAACGCTTCAGACTGGTGCGCACTGAAGTAAAAGGAGATGTTTCACGCATCATATGACTCTTCTTCTGCACAAAATGATCCCTATTAGTGCCGCCTGCTCCAGTCAGAGACGTTATCAGATGATGATGAACTGGTGGTAAAAATCGACAGAGAAGATAAATATAACAGTGAAATGCAACACTGTTGCAAGCAAGACAAGAGGTTAACGTAGCAGGAAATTGTTAAACATGAGATTTAAAATAAACTGTGGCAAACTTGTAAATCACTGAAGCTCGGGTTTATTATCAAAGCGCTGATATTTGTTTCTGATCAGAGATTAAAGGTCACCAATAAAACAGGTATCCCTTCTAAGCAATGTTCCCTCTAAGCTGCGCACAGAAAATCTGCGTTGCGCACAAAAAAAATCTAACCTGAATTTAAATTAAAATTTTAACAATGCTGTATTGCAGTGTTAGTGAGTGACTGGCTGCTCCCATATGGGATTAGAACGATGCCACCTTATCCCATAGTCCAGCCAATAATGCCTATATACGCAGCCAATCAAGGTCGTTGACGGGCTATGACAGCGTCCTTATGTGCCGACACCGGTGTTTTAGCTGGCAAAGCGGCGTGGCTGATGTGGAGTGAAGCCACGTTAATGACAACGTGTACAACCATTGGAGATGTGAGCAGGACAGACGGAACAATTGACGGAAAAAGTGTGGACTTTATACCAGTTTTTAAATTGTGTTGATAGGCCACGTAAAACCAGAGTTATGATAAAAAAATGCAATGTTTGGTTTTCTTCCTGAATACTGTCGTTGTTTATATTTACTGCGGGAATAAACGGTAAAAACAGCGTTTTATAAGAAAAAAGGCTCGAAAGCACTCTCCGCCTGTGAGCAAAAACAAACTCCAGAGTGATACATCTCCTGCTGTCAGGCCTGCAGGTATCAGGCTGTTGTTCTCCTTTATCTCATAGTGGACAGAAATTATTTTTGGAGTGGCACAAATAATTTGTGTGGCATCAAATTTGATGCAGAACAGCTGATTGTTCTGTAAATAGTTTGAAATGTTTATTTAAAAACGCCTTGGCTGCATTTAAAAAAATAGCTGCAAAAAACTTTGTTGTTTGCCAAACTGAGTTACTTTTTTGAAGAAGTAACTATATAATTAATTGCCCAGCATTGGTCATTATTTACTGTATTTTGCAGACAGAGAGTTACAGGACACTCACACAGACTCACAATACAAGTCAGAGCTTTATATATATATATATATAAAAAGAAGTTGTGTTTTCGAAATTGGAGTTCAAGTTATAAATTTTCATGGTAATTGGGCTAAAGCAGTTAATCAAAAGTAGTCTAACATAAATGTAAACGCTGTAATTAGATTCTTTTAATAAACCATGAAACTTGGATGGATTCGATGCTGGTTTGACCACAGTGCACACGTCTGATGTCGCTCACAGTGGTCCAAGGGATCGCTCAGGAGGTTTGTGTGTTCGCTCAGACACGTGAAAAATTAGAGGGAACTTTGCTTCTAAGTTCTAGCAGCTGAAATTCCTTAACAGCAGATTAGAATCACCTATAACAACATTTAGGCATTTTCTGCATCATTAAATGATCATATGCAAGTTCCAGTAACCCTGCGATGCACAGTTTGCATTGAAGTCAGTTTTGCGCAGTTTGATATCACACTTAAAACACGCTTTTGAAAAGGTGTCATTTCTGGCTGATTTTAAACTGAAACTCTCCGTGGCAGGTCTTCAGAGAGCCACTTTCATGACTCACAGAGTAACCCTCCAAATCCACTAAAGCTGCATTTGTCAAACCGAAATAATCATCAACCACAAATTCTTACAGGGTGAGAAGGTGCGCAAAGTGAAAATATGCACTGTGAAGGGATGAAATGATGTCCCGCTGTGCAGGTAAAGTTACTGAGAACTTCATGTGAAAGAGGACACTTCTGTAAATGCAGGCCATTTCCTGACACTCACAGGAACACAGCCTTATGCACGACGGATGCGTGTAAGGATGATGTCACGCTACCTCATATTCGTGGCGCTTCTCATAAATGGGGATAACAAGTTTGGCGATGTGCGTGATGACTTCGTAGCGCTCAGCTTTCCACAGCGCGTCCACGCAGACCTCGAGGTGTTCCACCAACACTTCCTAAACAATGGCAGAAAAAGAAATGTCCTTAAAATGTTAACACTGATTCATAAAACGGGACCCATTATGCTCATTTCCTCTTTTATTTGTGGACTCTGGTAGAGTAGCTTTGCATCATTTACAGTTTGTACTGAGCCTTGGGGCAGCCCCTCAGTTCATTCTCTGTCTGAAACAAGCCAATTAGGCTCCTCCCCCTTGGACCAAGTTTTTCCTAGATGGTTCACTCTCACAGCCAGTGTTGCATATGTAACATGACCAAATTAAAATTAAATTAAAATTTAAGTTTAAGTCTTATTATTTTTACCACCTGTTTGTGAATGTTGACTCCTCCCATGACAGTAGCCTATTCAGTCTGACACGTCTTCACATCTTCGGTGCTGAAACATTTGGATCCTAAAAATGTCTTATATCTGCTCATCGTATTATTTGAAAGGTCTAATATAAGTATCCACCACTGTAACGGTGCTGAACACACTGATTAGGAAACAAGAAAACTCCAAATATTTTAGAAATCTAAAACTAAAAATTATGTTGTTTTTTATTAGATTAATAAACTGAATTCACAGTTTTAACCCTTTCACACGTAGTCGTCACTACAGCTATTCAAAGGCTGTTTTCTGGTATTTGTGTCAGTGTTGATGGTATACTCGCACATAAGCCAGTACATTGGACACTGATGTGTCACTCCCAACACGTTCTCACTCCCATAGCGTAACATTTTACCTGTAACCCGGCGTGTATCATAAGAACCTGTCACTCCATACCCAGCAACCCACTGGTCAGCCAGTGGACATGTAAAAAACTCTTTGAAACATTTTTTTCATGCCTAAAGACGAATAAAAATACTTAAGAAAAGAAATCCTGATTGAGGTCGTCATAATTCATGCATGAAAGGGTTGAATCCAAATTTGTGTTGAGCACAGTGGGTCCTCTTTAACAAACACTCTACAGTAGAGATGGCCAAACAGATTTTTGATGCTTTGCTTGAGAAACATAAACCCAAGTACAAAATTCAGTGACAAATAAGCCGTTTATTTTTGTTTCTGTTTGATTTGAGGTAAAACGACTGTTTAACTGGGTTGTCGGGTCGATCTCTATATCTTCAGAAAATCTTAAATAAGCATTTTTCCTGAACAGGTGCCACACCTCAGTGTAATAGACATCCTGCATGCCGGCGTCTTCCTTCATGGCAGCTTCCTCGTCGATGTTAAAGGTGATTTTCTTGAAAGCTGCCAAGCCGCTGGGGAACAACTCTGGTAAGCAAACAGCAAAGATGAGTGAGGAAAACAAAAAATGCTTCACAAAAACCTCCACTAGAACATTTTCTACAAAACACATTTCTATTTATTTATTTATTTATTTCCCCCAGCAGGTTTGGCAGGTGTTTTTGTGACACTGAGAACTCACGAAAATCCAGATAGGTGTGAACCACAACCAAATGAAACACATGAAAGGTGGATATTCTTCGATTCCCAACATGCTGTAACTGCCTGGTGATAGTTAATCTACCTGATGGAAGGTAGCTTCAGTTCATACGTACCGCTGGACTAAAACCTAAACAAATTTTCAGAGATAAGCTTTGTCGTCTACCAACTGTTGTCAGCATATCCACCACGCATTTGTTTGGCGGATTACAGAGACTTACAGCCAGTTTTGCATAAGATAAAGATACCCTAAAAAATAACGTACGGCATTGTGAGAATTTGCTTTTGCGACTCCACTGTGCTGTGGAGTGTTTGCACATTGTGACAACAGCGAGCCACAAACAAACTGCCAAGTATATCACCAGGAGGTCCAGAGTAAAGGCTGCTTCACGAGTTTCTAGCAGATCAGTTACACTAGGCACACAATGCCAAGAAGGATCACAGTATTTCTTGTGTACAGAAGGGCGGGGGACCTTACTTTTTCTGTTCAGGTATTCCGCAACCAGCGCAGCCACGTGAACATAACACATCGCAGCCTGTGGAGACAAGAAGAGGCCATCATGAACTGAACACACTGAAAAAAACTTTTTAACACCAGGGCACACTGTTTAAATGCAGCTGGCAATTGCTCAATAATATTTCAAACAACATAACATCATTACACATGATTTTCGAGGCTGCATTTAATGACTTTTTTGTGTTCAGTCATTCAGGCAGATATCTACAGCCACACCTACCACTGAAACGAAACTGTCTTCTCAGACTGTGCGAAATAGCTCTAAGGCATGAAAGCCATTTTTGACTTTCTCTTATCCTTTACTGAAACATAATCCAATATGTTTCTCCACAGGAAGAGACGTGATGTGGAATAGACAGTAGCTGAAAAGCTCAGCAGTTCTTTTCACTTCACTCATTTGATTGTATGTAAAAATGTTCGTCCTGTTGAAACCCATGTGGATAAACTTGACATGATTTTAATTAGTAATTAGTTTTTGTGTGGCTATAGTACATGTGTAGCATTCAATTCATTATTTAAATATTTAGTAATAAACATCAAGTACAAAAAACTTATTCAGGAACACTGCACATAAATGTGTATTTAAACTGTTATAACCTGTTACTGTAATGTATGTAACAAGGCCACAATAAGCTAACACGATATTTATACGCCTATATGTTGCAAATAAAAAGAATAGCAGCTCTACATAGAATTATTATCATGTTGACCCTCACATCAATAATAAATCAATAAATCACTGAGCTGACCTTGAACACCTCGATGTCTGCTAAACTGCATCGCTAATTTGACCGCTGTCCACACACCTACAAAGTCCAGAACACACGCACACAACGCTACCAAAAACCTCGTTAAAAACAGATCTAATGTTACAATCCCTCTGGAGTGTTTAAATTAACTGGCTCACTTTATACTGAAAAGTTTGAAAAATCCTTTGAGAAAAGTCCTTATATAAATATCAACTTTTAAATAACTAAATAAATACACTTGACCTGCACTTAACAGCGCATCAGCTGCACGACCCAGGGTCAAGTTCTATATCAGTCTTCACCTTTGAACTCGCTTTCCCATGATCTAATCCTGACCAAACGTTTCCTTGTACAACATCGGGACTGGATGTATTCACGGTATTAATATGAAAATTTTCATTTGAGTTTCATTTGGCAGAGGATGCAGCATTCAGTTTTGTTTCTTAGTCACCCTGAATAACCTTTTGCTGCAGCATCACCAAAAACACAAAAACAAAAGAAAAGGGGGCAGAAAGTAAGTGGACTTGTACGTTTAAAGTTTCATTTAATAACAATAAAAATACTAAATGCTGAAAATACTCAAATACATGTTGAGCTGGGCCTATAGATATTACAGTGTCCAGTTTGAAATGACAGCATCTCGGATTAACTTGAACACCACTGCAGCTGAGAAAGGAAAACATGGCCTGCAGGACTAATTCTGCAGGTCTCATTGTCTGTGTACCAGACAGCGTGAATGTGATTGATGTGCGATCAAAGATGTCTGGTCAAACAACACAACCTGCCTGTCCGCGTTATTCTCCTACAGACCGCTATCCACATGACTGTAACAATACAAAGATAATGACTAAAAAGGGAGAGACACAGACGTCAGAATCACTCACAGTCTTCCTGTTCATACCTCTGACAAATCTCCATTTTTGAGGTGCGCTCTGGCCATGCTGTCCAACCAGGTCCGCCTCAGCTCAGGGGTGCTGGCGTAGGACCGGGCCAGGCTGTACTGGAGGTCCAGCAGCATTTCAGGATCTTTTTCATGCTCTCGCATCTGGGCTGTAGCCATCAGAACTGTGCGGATCCGCTTGGTCAGACCCTTCACTTCTGAGGGGAAAGCTGTGGACTGCAGCAAACATACAGACACTGGTTAAAAAGGGAACAAATCTAGGAGGAAGCAGGAGCTTCAGATGTGGCCTGCATCCTGCTGCTAGACTAAAATTAACTCCTTTAAACGTTTTAAGTGCAGCGTGGGGGATGATTTTCTAATCTTCTAAAAAAAGGCTCTTATTCTGATAGGAGCGACAGAAGACAACATGCAGGCCACCCATATTGTGTTCCAGCCTTCATTTTATGTGTGTTACTGCTTTGTTACATTACAGTTACATTACAATCTTACCTATGCATATGGTTGGCTCGTTATGTAAGGTCCTACCCACAAGAAGGTGCAAGAGACGTAGGACCAGATTTACTCTGCATTAAAATACTAATATTGGGGTTTACTCAACAGCAATGCACAGAGACAATTTAGTGACTACAGGTGTGAACGCAGTAGCTTTTGCTGCTGCCTGTGCTTCCTGTGTATTTGTTTCCTTTTCAGAGCATCGTATCTGGGGAGGAAGCTATTTACAGGAATCGCATGAAAGCGTTTTTGCCGAGCAATTAAGAGCAAGTTGAGCCAAAACTTGTCGTAATTTGCATCTTTGATAGTTGCCATGAAGGCCAATTTGTTTGAAATGCCGGAGGGGGGAACAACACCAGATCACCAGCTAGTCAGAGCAAATCAGAGTCATCATTTAGTCATTATTAACCAACTGTTGTATGACACTGCGTGGAGGAAGAATATCACCGAGTTACGCAAGTGGCACAGCAACGCCAGCTTATCTATTATGGACTTGTCTGTAGTAAAGCAGCATTTTTTCTGGGTGATTGTTAGGGTCCGTGTGAGGTGTGAAATGTATCCAGATGAATCCAAGTCTCCAGCAAGCTCCATGATGCTGCAGAGTCCAGTCAGTTTCTCAACAAGCTGGTTGTTTGTGACCTCTTATTTCTGCTAGATTACATTTGCCATTATTGAAACGTAAACTTTTTATTCTCATCGTCACTTTGTTCTGCTAAGTTAATCAGTAAATACTATACGCCTTAAAACACTGCGCCATACTTCACACTAGTAGTCCTAGCAGTAACTTGAATCTGTCATCTAAACCTCCTGAGCGGTATTTACTGTTTAACCAAATTACATCACTCAAGCAATGATTCAAATTCCCATGAGGAGTAATGTTTCACAAGTGTGATTGTGTGGCTGCTCTTAAGAACACAAAGAAACAACAAGGGGAGCGAAACTTGCTCCCTTCAATCGCTCATGAAAGAACAAGAGAAACGAAGCAGGAACAACCTGAAGGTTAAGTCAGGCTCGATTAACCTTCAGGTCATCGAAGATCATCGAAGGCTAATTCACAGTCTCTTCCAAACAACTCATGACAAAAACAGAGATACTTTGGTGGTTAATCATCCACTGCTAACTAGACTGTCTGAATCCTGATTAACAAGTTTAAAAAAACCTCAAGTCATAACATCTTTAATACTTTAATACTATAATTACTGTTTTTGAATTATAACACTAATACCTCGGGATTTCCTAATCATCACATTCTGTCCTTTTAAGTGAAGTGAGGCACCGTGCTTTGTGTGTACTACAGAAAAATGGTGAATTATAGTGAAAAAATCATGAAGCAATGAGTAATGACTTGTTGTGACACTTCATTTACACGAAAAGAGCATAAAAATAAAGCTCATTCGCTGATTATCATCATCTATGAAGAAAGTGTGGATTTAGATCAATCTACAGATTGATTGTACAATACATCCACCTGGACACTCCTCAGTGAATAATGGTAACAATGAATGTTTGTTGGTGCCAGCTGTGATTGGTTGTCTAGACTTCCACAATACCTTCATGGCCTTGTCGCTGTTTGCAAAGTTGTTGATGATGGAGAGAGACTCCTGGAAGCGTGAACTGCCGGTCAGCGCCACGTCAGAAATCAGCTGGCTTACTGCAATGATGATCTACTCGGGAAAGAAAAGCAGGGGAAGGTGGAGGGGGTGGGGCAGTGGGCACGGAGAAAGATGAAAATGAAAGGAGGAAATGCACACACGATCCAGTAAATAGTGTGTGCACTAATCACTGCGAGACAATAGAAAGAGAAACTCAGCAGAACGTCTGCAATTAAACACGCTTTACATTCTTACACGCTTTACATTCTTCTCCTCCCTTACTGCACGTGAATTGCTCAGAGGAGCGTGCTTGGAGAAAAGAAAACCGAGTGCTGAACGTCAACAGTTGTCAACATTAACACTTTACCTGCAGGTGTGTGCGTAGGAAGGTTTTCCTCTTGGTGTACTCGTAGTTGTTCCTCATGAGCAGGTAGAGCAGGGCCGACGCCTCGGCCCGCAGAGAGGCCAGCTTGGAGACGCAGCACTTGAGCACCTCGCAGCACAGAGCCTCGCACAGCGTCACGCGACCCTTGAACAGCACCGAAGGGAACTGGCGGGACAACGGGTTAGTGTATTAAAGGCAGATTCAGGACAGGGCTGGAGTTAGAAAATAGAGTGAGTGTGTAGGAAAGACAGCGGGAAAACGATAAATCACTTGATACACAGTGAAGATATCACATTAAAACTTTGTGTTATGGTAGATACTAATAATAAGTCCATTTAGATTTGGCTGAAAATAAAAATGAAACCACAAAAAATAAAATAAAAAATAAAAAACTTTATATTACCCACAATTCTTTATGGATCATCTTCAAACTTCACAAAAACATAGTAGACCTCCTGGGCTAAGTACCTAGGTTGGCTAAGCATTTGACCTTCATTGTTAGCACTCAAGGTCAAAGTTCACCTTGAAAAAAATTTCAAGAAACCATATTGAGTAATAATATATCACATGAAACTGCATGGAGAGAGTTGCACGACAACTGGGTAAAGGAGACAATAAAATACGCTTCTCTGGTAAATAATCCTTCGACGTCATAGGTCAAAGGTCAGACATTAGGGTACTGCTAAAAATAAGCAGGATGGCATCAGCACGTTTCAATCAAAACATCGTAAAACGTCAAATTTATTCAGGTTTTGGGGGGAAAATCAAAGGTCTAGAAAACATCTGCATCATCAACCTGTGTATCAAACATGATACACTTGGCGTTAAAAGGTTATTGCAAAGTTTTGCTTGGTTTTTTTTTTGATGATTTTATTGTCAGGAAGTAACAAAAGACGGACCTGTTAACATTTTAGTTCTTCTTTCACATTGTAATGACCCTGATTAGTTTAAACTAGTACATATAAATTGAACTGTTTTAAGTTATTTAAATGTTTTGCCGATACACTGTAGTTGTTAGTGTAATTATTAAATTTCATAATTCATAATTTCATAATAAGATGAACTAAAGGACACTATTGCAATGCCTTCCTCATGAGTCTTGTGTACCAGCTAAGTCTTGAGTCGTGTTTAGACTTGAATTAGTCTCGATGCGCTATGTTGTTACCAGTGTTTGTGTGGCCAAGAACAGCAAAGGTTTGGCTGTTAACAGGAAAACACAGCACGCTGCTGCCAGGAATTACGATTGCCGGTAAGAGTTTTAATCTAGTGCAGTTACAAATATAAACCTGTGACGAAATACATGATAAAATGTCACAAAAACTGATATTCTGTCTCTAACTAATGAGGGGGGAAATCTGAACTGTTTATCTACATTTTTTTATTTACTGCAAAAGAATGCTGCTGTTAAAGTCCTCGCTGCCCATATCACCTTTCTCCAGTTTTCAGGCAGTCACAATACTCACAATAGCAAAAATCCACTTCTGGAAGTGGAAAGTTCTGTTTGTCTGCTAACAGAGGCCTAATTTCTACCAAACGCAGCATAAATGAGTGGATCAAACACAAGCAGACCGGATGAGAGCGCGGCTAATCCCTGATTAAAATAACAGTCGGCACAAGTTTCACGCATGTGTTCCACATGGAAACCGATCAAAGAAAGCCAGCTGAAGGAGAATCAATATGTTTCTGATACGAGGACGAGCTCTTCTGTTAGAAGGTGTCGTGCGTGGATAAATGTGTGCGATACCTGGATGAATCTGACCGCTCAGTTGGAGCACAAGATTGAGCCAGAGAAGGCTCCATTATTACCTCCAACATATATAAACATGATGTGCAGAAGAAAGCAAAAGATCACTGAGTCTGTAAAGACATTTCCGTTTGGAGTGTGAAAGATCCAATACTGGAAGAAGAAAGAAGAAAAACACGCGACTGTGTGTCGACTGCTGAGAACAGACAAACAGACCGTTCTCAGCTTGTCTGTGTGGTGGATTTTTAGCCACACAAAACTGCGGCTAAAACCCAGAGACACCGCTCTGCCTATGTGAAAACCATGTTTGCATATTTGCCTCTTGCAATCTATGATAAGTTCACATCAGTTAAGCAAGTAAGTTATTGTTATAACAGAAACGAAGGGGCTCACAGCTTTGGGGTCATCGTTCATAGTGATAACATCTTCATCCAGCATTTAAAATAAATGAATGACGACCGCCAAAGCAAATAAAGACAAACTTTTGTTTTTTGTGTTGTGAAATTAAACACAAGCACTCAAACCTCCGCCAAGAGAGCTGACTACCGGGGCTGTGTGGACTTTTAAGGGAACAGTATTGGATTTTGTACATATTCATTTTGTTTTCTTTGTTCTTTTTAAACAGTAAAAAGCAGAAAAAACATCAAATGTAATGTGATACTTTAAATGTTTACAAAGTACTTTCCATATGTTGACACAATTTCTGACCTTGAAGACCTTTTAAAGGCTTGTTAAGCTGACCTCACTCCACACTCCTACAAAGTTTTATTTGAATTCAGTTAAATTAAGCTTTTTGAGTGTTTGCAGAGAAAATGAAACACACACACACACAAACATACCAAACACAACCTAATAAGTCTGGCTGCAAAAATAACTGTATCAGCACTGCTCAGTTACTAAAGAGACATCATGTCTCTTTAGTAGATGACTACAGTAGCATTTAAACACCTAGTGATGGTTTTTGCTACTTTTATTCTGTGTAAACACTAAATCTCTACAAAACAAACTAGTGTAAACAGACCACTTTGTAGAAATAAAGACAGAATAGATTAAAGTACAAGTTGCAAAGACTATTTTTTGGGGGACTACTTTCAGCCGCGCATTCACACACTCCACCATTTGTGTTAATGAAGGACAACGTCTGCACTGTGGCTCACTCGTGTGCCTTTAACAGTTTGTGCGCAAAATCTGTTGACACAGGAAACCTGGACTACAAAGAAATCAGACAGCAGTTTATTGGTTTTAGAATCTCACAAACCACATTGTTTGACATTTTAATGAACCTGTACACACTGTAATCAATTTGCAGACGACTATTCGCCTGATCCAAGCACGAGTGTTTGAAGTGTTCATGTTCATAGTTACTATTTGCAGAGGCTAACCTTTAATGCTTGAACTGTAACAGGAGGAAGCATGGCAGAACAAAGTCTTCACCGCTGCTGTTCTCTGATTCATCACTTAATTAACTCACACGATACTGACCCTGCTGATATGATAACTCTAGGAAGAGGGTTGTTCTCTCCCTTGGGACCTACCTTTATTACCTCAGCAGCTTTTGACTGAGTTGTGCTGAAGCTCATTTCTATGCAACATAACAGTGAGAAATACTCAATTAGATACTAGGGCTGCCACGATTAGTCGACTATCAAAATCGTCGACAACTAATTTAATAGTCGACGCGTCGTTTGAAGCTTTGTAAGATCCCAAAAGACGCAGGAATAAGTAGTAGGATTTAAGAGTGTAATAACGGACTGAAACAGAAAAATGGCAGCACTGCATGTACAAGGATGCCAGCTGCTGTTAAGCCCCTGAAGAAGAAGAAGCTGTGTCCGGTATCGTAGCTGTGTCCAAATTCAGGAACCACATCCTCCTCTGCCCGCATTTGTAGGCCGATTACGTTACAGCGACATGACGAAGGCTGTCCAAATTTGAAGACTCCGACAAATGTGGCCGACAAATGCGCCCTTCATTTCCCCAGATATGAAGGATGGGTCGGGTGTATACTTCATGGCCCGACCTATCCCAGAATTCATAGGGTGGCCCTGCTCAGTTTCCAACATTGGCGGCACCTAGTTAGTTTTAATATTACTCTTATTATTCTTTCTGGGTCACAAAAGAAAGTTTTAAGATGTTTTCAGGCGAGAATGTAGCTGTGTAAACTTCAAATATCTGCTCAGTTTATCAAGACATTTTCGGAGACGTCTGTTACCCACTAGCTCGAAAGCTAGCGGGGGTTCAAGGCTCACTAGAGCCGTGAGAACACCGGACTCCTGGCAAATCGTTTTCAAACCCACCGCTGTCTTTCGCTACTCAGGTTAAACATGATATATAAGTCACTTGGATAACTTAAAATGTTATTGTTTGGCTTTTTTTAGTATTTTTCTAGCCGGTGGCTGGGAACGAGGCAGAAAACACAAGAAACACTGAAAAGCCAGGTTACTTTATTGGAGCAGTGTGACCTATGGGTTTTTTTTAGCTATTAGATGGAATGAGAGAGAATGTCTGTGTGAAGGCTGGAACCAGACATCTCACTCATCTCATTGTTCACAGTGGAAAGTTTTTTAGGCAGCGGCAAAAACAAAAACAAAAATGTATATCAGCTCCGGTCATCAAAAACACAGCATGTTTACCTGCTCCAGGCATCATCTGAGTCATACTGATTTTACTACTGCAGCAACACTTCGTACGAATGTGAACACATACCTTGTTAATGAAAGCACGCAGAGCGGCGAACACGTGTCTGAGGGCAGCTTCTGACTGGCCGACTTTGAGGAAAGTCAGGTAGACGTCAAACACCTTCTTCATCAGTGCGTTGTGACCGTCGCTGTCCAGCAGCTGGTTCTGAATCACACACACACACAAGAATAGATGCACAAAATATCAGTGCAAACTATATTCACCAATTTCCTACATCACTGTTGATGTGTGAGCAGACTTATGAGCTGAACGATGCTGCCTGCTTACAGAAGGACGTTTTAGGCGCATCTCATTCTGTTCTCATCGACTAAAAGCAAACGAGATGACAACGACTGATGGCAGCGGCTGATTTTTACTGTATCCCATCAATTTCGGGACCCTACAATTTGGGATCCAGTGTCAGTATCAGTACTCATGCTCGCATCAGATGAAGCCATTGATAAAGTTACTGTTTCGAAAAAAACAACAACCCACAGCTAGAGCATGAGGATACACCCAATAAAAGCTTCTATATGTGAGCCTGCTTGTAATGTGGCAATGCGAATTGCATAGGTTGTTGGTTGCAACTTTCTTGAGAAAAACCCAGCCAGACAACAGCTGCCAACAAATAAAAAGAATGACATCTAAATATGTCCAACTTCACTCCATCCTCCCCAAAGGACTACTTGAGAACAACACCAGATGTTCAGTAGGCTGGCTGGGGTCCAGAACTGTCTCGAAAGCATATCTCCACTTAAGGATAATAAGCAAAAGGACCAAGTCTGGTGTTTGGGTTTGTTTTATTGTCTTTAGGTAAGCTGCATTAAACAACACCGAGCAGTTGAGGAAGCTGTGAAGTCAAACAAAGGCAGAGCCGATAAAACAGAGAATCACACTCTCCCAGAATGATATGAACCTGCATGAAGGATGAAAAAATTAGCTTCACAAATCCAGCAAAGACATCCATCCACTGTGAAGCATGAGGTCAAGACTAGGACTTGGGTTTAGCTTGGCACTCAGGAGTGATGGTTAAACTCGAAGGGGCTTTAAATGCTTGAATAGCCTCTCATAAATACAACAACAACAAAAAATGGGCCCAAATTCCCCCCCACAAGTTTGAACACATTTTTGAGGCTCAAAATGTGGTTACTGTTAGGTTACGATTCGATTTATGCTAGGGGTTAGGGTTATGCATTCATTTTTGATGGTTAGGGTAAGCCGCTAGTGAAAGCATTATGTCAATTAGATGTCCTCACTAAGACATAAAAGGCAAAAGTGTGTGTGTCCCTCTGCTACACACAGAGTGGAGCAGGCAGAGCCACGAAAGGTTAAACAAAGATAACAGAAAACTGTTTAAAATGTGTTCATTTTTTAAATCGTTCATTTAGACAACATCAGACTCAGCACTTACTCGGGTGACTTGCAGAAATATGTAAAGAAAAGATGAGCATACATATTAAGATTTCTCTGAGTGTTATTAAGAGCTGAAAACCTCTTAAACATCACGGAGGCTGACTCAAAATTGCATAACAAGCACATCACTTATTTAAGGACTCAGTGACATTTGAATCACTTTAAAAGCTTATCTACCATCTGTGTGGTTGGACTGTGTGTGCAGTGCTTACCTTGAAACACTGAGTGAACAGACTCAGGATGTCCAGGACGCTGAGGCAGACCTCGGTGGAGGTGTTGCCTTCAAGCAGGGCCTGATGGTGGATTTCTGCTTCTGACGGCCCTGCCCCTGAAACACAGAAACACACATGGAGACATAAAGAAATCCTGAGGTGCTGTGCATGCTAATGGTTCACATTGCGGTGTAGAACAGATTCTAATTGTAACCCTTTTATCCAGAAAATACTGATGACTGCAAAGTTATTCTTAAGTATTGTTGTGTTTGCTGATTTCCTGCTTGCTTTGAAATGGTAATTTACATACAGCTCATTAGGCAAATGCTTCATTGACTGATTTAATTGCACAAATCAACATGTAATTACATCTTGTTTAAGATACTCCTAGTAGGTACCAAATGTTATTAAAGAACATAACATCCAGCTCAAGTCCATTTTTCATTATTAGCATAGAGCCAGAGATAAGAACAACTTGTTTCTCGGTAAAGTGCAAAATAACACGGAAAACACATGTGACACATCAGTCTATAGGTTACATGTACAATCATTTTATACACAGGTTATTACATGCAAATCTTTTGAGAATCCTGTAAACAGCAAACACTGCATTAAAGCCACAGAGAATTTTTTATAGAGGATTTTAAGTTTAAGATTAAGATGCAGCAAAGAAAATCCCTGTTTGTATGCGGGTGAACACGCCCATTTATTTTCTGCAACAGCGTTTTCCGTGGTGATTCTACACACTGTTGCATTAATCTAGCATTGCTCCAAATCCATTACGTGAAGACCAGAGAGGCCTTAGAGCTCGACATACTGCGGTCAGTGGCTCAAGATAATGTCTGTTTAGAAAGCACAGCCTGAGAGTCAGTTGGCTAGCTCTGTCTTGGAGGAGCGGCATTTCAAAACCATGATGAACTGTTTCCTTTCAGTCGATTCACTCGGTACAACGCATAAGTATGGGATATTGCGCCCTTGCATTTCCTGGCTGAAGAAACCTTTATTCACGCCTTTAAGGTGGATGATCTGTGACGACATACACACAGCCCCTCCTGCGCATATACCCCCGGTCATCCCTCAGTTCTTACGCTCTTCATCTCGCTGACAACACATCTTCTTTTTTTTTTTTTTGTGTCCGTTTGGATCTTTACCAAGTGGATCATCATGGCCTTGCCATATTGGTCCATTTGATTGACCTTTATTATAATTATGAATTTATTTTATTTTCGGTTGCTACAAACGGGACAGACATGACTGGGGGATAGGACAGGGAGAAAGAATGAAAGAAAGAGAGGGAGAGAAAGAAAACCAAAGGGGAGAAGAGACGGTGAGAAGGGGGGAAGAAAGAAAAAAAAAACAAAAAACAAAACACCTGGGTCACCTGTATGGAGAAAAAAAACAGAAGAGAAAGCAAACAACAAAGAGCAACATAATAAAAAAAAAGCACCATCACAATAAACTAGCTAGCAGTAGATATCAGTAGATACTAAATAATAAACGATATTGTGCAGCACGCAAGATAGACAGCGCACAATGTGCTTTGAGGCAGCAGCCAAGAAAGCTGTAGTCCGCGTCTGTGAACACCCGTGTGACACCTGTGTGGATCAGCATGCTTGATTCCAAAGGTTTCTCCATGTAACGATCTGCTAGGGAGTGTGGGGAGCCAAGCCCCGTCCCCAGGGTATGAAGCAGGTATGGAGGAGATCCAGGCCCCAGATATCCAGAGGAGAGTGTGAGTAATGTGGATGTCTAGGTTGCAGAATAAAATTGAGGCACAGGTGGCCAGAAGGGGACAGAGGGGGAGTGCCTCCCCTGCACCCTGGTGACATACCTGCACCCCAAGCCCTGCGTGTGTGGGTGGGTGTGGTAGAGCGGGAATAGGGAGGCAGCTGAGGATGGGGAGGAAGAAAGGGAGGGGCAAGCGGCCCCTCCCTGGGGCCAGCTCCCCCGCTGACCCCAGTAGGCACCCCCACACTCTGGAACCCACCAGGGCAAGGGGGCCCAGGCCTATCCGGACCAGGGCCCACAGCAGCAGCACCGCCCAGCCCCACAGAGTCCAGGGCAGCCCACCCGACTCCACCCCAGAGAAAACTGCACCCACCCCATCATCCAATCATCTCCCAAACTACACAAGACAATAGACACCCAGGTTGAGTTCATTCTCCACCTCTCCTATATCTCTCCCCCCACCTGCAGAGTGAGCTCCTGTAGTGAGGAGACCACCTGCAAAGATATAACAACAACCTCCCTACCAGTTAGAGAGCCCCCTAGTTGGGCCGATGCACCAGAGGTCCCCTGCACTGGGGCTGAGCCCCCCTGCACCCACCCGCCCACTGTTCCGGTGACACAACAGCCAGGACCCAAGCCCCCAAGGCCCGGCCAGCACCCCAGACCGGGGGGCGGAGCACCCCCAGACCCCTAAGCCTCCACGCCCGTCCCGGACCCTCCCAGAGGCAGCCAGGCTACCAGGCCAGTAACCAACGTCCGCCAGCACAGACCCTCCCCCATCTCCGCTGTACGCAGCCACAAGAAAAACACCATCCAAGAGCCCCAGAGCTCCTAACCAGGTCATGGCCACATCCCCCAGGTTAGGGGGATGTAGATGCACACGTGCATTCATGTTCTAAAAAGACCTTCTTCTGATGATTCACAGATACAATTTTCTTTGGTGATTTTCACACTTTAGCACTTGTGAAATCAGTGGTCACACGGTTGAGAAACTGCTGCTCTGCAACAGAACTGATAGTTTCTAATAGTTCTTTAAGTAGCACTTTGTAATATGGTCGGCGACTAACAGCGTAATTCCCCTGTAATCAAATGTCATTTCAACCAATGTTATTTGAAATTACAATGTAATTACATTTACCTATAAATACCTAAAGGTAGAGACACTAGAATAACAAGTCAGGTTTTTACAGGAAACAAAGAAATGACTATACTGTAAATAATTTTAAGTAGTGTACAATTTCATGCTAATTTTGTAGAAAAATGTAAATAATCATAAATCGTAACCTTGCCTTTTTACAGCTTTATTTAATTTATTATGCTGATGTGCATTTATTATTTATCATTCAACTGTCCTTTTATTTTACCAATATAAATGTGATAAGGGCTGTTCTTCTTTACCAGTTTACATTTGCAGGCCTATGTGACCTTATACAATAACCCCTTCATAATACAGCCTACAACAGGGTAAGATGGGAAAATGCTGTTGTTTTTTCCACAAATTACCAAATAATAAAGAAGTATTACTTACAGACTATTAAAATTTACTTTAAATTAGTTTAACTATTTGTTTCCAGTAAAAACCTGAGTGGTAGTATTAAGTATTTGCAGGAAAATCTTAATTACCTTGTAAATAAAATACATTTAAATTCCTTTTGATTACAGGGAAATTAGTGTCATACTAAGAAGTTTTCTTTTTCCTCGTCCACATGCACAGAGAAGAGCTGAACAGTAAGGTTGTTGACACACTTTTTCAACTACTCATTGCACCAGCAAATATGACACACAAATTGGAGCGTGACCAGCAAACATCCTACCAGAGCCTACACGTGGAGCTGGTGTGGTGGAAGGATTGAAGCAGCAGGCAGTGATGCAGCAGCACTCACATGACAGAGGTTGAGACAGAAAATTTTTTATCTTTTTAATGCCAAAATTGGAACGTGCACTTGGTTTATTATGTGATGGGAGTGTTAGTGTGCACGCTCTATTGTAGCTCCAGTTGCCTCCAGTTCCTTGCATCTGATTCTACTACTTATAGATATTTGTGTCCTCAAATAATACCAAATAAAACAATAAAAAAACTAATCGTTTCACATTCATACATTTCTTAAATTAAACACTTTCAAAAGAAACACTTTCATTTCAACAGAAAAGGTGAACATAAGGATAATAAGGACTGTCACTACAGACTAGGCGTGCCACATTAGGAATGTAACCGCCTCTCTCCAGATTCTCCTGTGAATCTTTCTGCAAGCCTAATCTTTAACAAACAAATCATTGGTTGTGGAATTATTGTCTTTCATATGAAATATTCCTGTGCAAACCTCAACTGTATGCAGACTCCCTCGGCTGGAACACAAATGCAATCTATATCACTTTACCCGCATGATTTCTTGACGATTAGTGCGGTGCTGGCAGAATTAACTGTTCCATTACGACTTCAATTCCTGTAAATTTCTAGGAATCTTAGATGTGAAGTGTTTTGCAACCTGACGTCTTGCATGTGAACTAGTGGGAGTGCTTACCTATGTTGAGTGTGAAGGAGGCTTCCATGGTGTTGAACTGGTGTATCTTGCTCTGCATGAGGCTGGCACGGTTGCAGCGCATGGGTGGCATTGTCTGAGACTTTCCACCTGACGAGAACAGCTTCGACACACATGCCTCCTGGCTCCTATATCGATAATAACAGGAGCAAGAAGGAAGGAGGAAGAGGAATAACATAAGACCCTGTTCCTGTAACTCTCACTGAGCTGGATGTATTACGATATATAACAAATATGTTAATACCTGATAATTAATAAAAGATCGACACAAGCTGATTAATACCAAACAGAACATTTTAATACATTTAAAAAAAGAGAGGAGTAAAGGTGTATTTCATTGGAACATGACCTGGCACCTTGCTTCCTTAAAACTCAACTAAATTTATTTGGGTTTCAAATTTCAGGTGCTGACAGATAAGGTAAATATGACACACAATACAAAGGCGCAGCTTTGTTTTCCAGCCTTACCTGCCGATGTTCCTCTTTCCAATGTAACGGAACTGAGCCAGACAGACCCTGCGGAGAAAACATGAAGCACGAGGCGCCTTTTGCATCCACTTAAAATGTTGACACAAGACTGATAGAGCAGTTAAAACACACGTATAGTTTTGTTTAATATTTACATATGGCTGTTGTTTCATTAGCTACTCACTCGAGCAAACTGAGGAAGTTCATGATGTCTTGAGGGCTGATTTTGTTCCAGTAGGCCATCAGGGTGTCTGTGGGCAAAAAGACAAAGTGGACACACTTGGCTATATGGTATCACTGTCAGAAATAGCAGAACAGGTAGCCGAGTCACGTTCTGAGTAAGTGATGTGCACTGTGGCTATAGAGCCTCACTGACCTTCTGACAAGGTCTTGGCGATGTGCAGGAAAGAGAACAGTAGGCCTTTGATTTCATATTGTCCCAGTCTGCCGATAGGAGGCATGGTGCTGCTGCTCATGGTTGAGGCGCGTCTCTGCAGCTGCAACAACACACAGAAAATGCTCGTTAACTCATTTTAAAGCACTCCTACTTCCTGTTTGGTTAGGACCAGCACTAGAGGAAAATCTTTGAGTGTCAGAGGATCTAAACGGTCGTATTTTACAGAAGGAGAATCATTTATTTAAACCCAGACTTGAGGACAGGCTCACTGATGAAACCTTTGTTACCAAAAAAATCCTGAGCGCAAACAGTATGTGAGAGGTTGCTTTCGCAATTAATATCTCTTATCAGCAAACACACAAAACAAACATGTTATTGCCTTTGATTACACAAAGCAGTGACAAGAAACAATTCTTAGAATTATGCTGATGAGGTGAATCGTGGATGTCAAAATATACAGATTTACAGATAAACCAGCAGAAAAGCAAAATTTAGAGCAAAATTGCACAAAAACCACTGAGCAGAATGTCATCAGTCCTGGAGGCGAGGAGGAGACGGAGAAAAGGAAGAACCTATTCATTTTTCACTTGTCTTTACACCTTGGCCTTAGGGGGACGACATAGCTTCAGAGTGCTTTTTCTGTTTAAACGTCATTATGTGTTTTTCTTCAATCTGTCAGGGGTTTCATCTAACTGTCATTTACAGGTCAAATCCACATGACTAGCACTTTCTCACGTTGTGACTGAATTGTAAGCACGGGCGCCTGCTCATCTGGCATCTCATCACGAAACGCGAATGATCGCTGGTTCACATGAAGGTGGCGTTTTCCAGTACAAGCCACGTCACATGTTTCCCAAATGAGTCATGGTTGAAGAGCAGGAGAAGAGTTTATGTTGGCTCTGAGTTTACAGAGGTTTCCTGCTGAGAAGACACCGCCATTGTCCAAAAGTAACATGCAGCTGCTTTTTAACATCATTGCCAGAAAGTGAGCCGTGAAGGCTTCAGATGTAACGCCGAGGCCGTGTGTGTACGTGGCCTACACGAAGCCCACGTCCGGTGAGTAAAATGTTAAAGTGGAACAAAGCAGCGCAAAAGTTTGAGCACTTCAGAACTAATTAGAATTTCCTGATTTGGGAAGTGACAACAAACCTACCAGTGAACAAAACACTTAAACCGAAATTTGCATATCGCATGTTTCAGGCTGCTTTGCATACGGTATGTTTAGGTTTCCCGCACAGTGTTTCAGAAGTGCTTCCGTGAGGTGACTCCAAAGGGCTCAGACTGCATTCTTAGAAGTTTTTAAAAATGCATATAAAAAGTTTCAGGGCTGCAACGCAAAACCGTGATAATCAGACATTGTCAGACTTGTCTTGATGTCAACAGTTCAGCATAACTGACATTTCTGAATGACATTCCAGGTAAGGGAAAAAACAAAGAAGAACAAACCAGTGTCCAGCTTGTCGGTTTTCTGGAACTTAGAGAAACCACAAAGTTTATTTATCTAAAAATGAACTGACTGCCTAAATATGTTTAACCTGTTGGGCTAAAATGAAATGTTACCTCACCTCATTGCTGTCCGGTGTTCCTGGGTCCATAAATAGAGAGCCTCTGGAGTCTTCCCTCCTCACAACGTGGCCATTCTGAGTTGGCTGACCTGCAACCAAAATAGGTTTGTTGGGGTCCAAAGACTGCAGATTTGTCTACACTCCATGTCTCGTATTCACAAAGCTTCCTAACAGTAGCTCCTAGTGAAAAATTCTTTATATTTTCCAATAAAATTAAACAAATTCATAATTCTAAATAAAAACGTATGAAACCATTCTTACGTCAGGACTCTCAGGAAATGTTTGGGCCAATATGCTATACAGGAACAACACACCATTACTCATTCCATTGAGCCTGTGAACATCATTGTACGCAGTAGTCCAGCACCGTGATGTCTGAGAACACAACCCTTGTTGTGTCACCAGGGAATAAGAAGCTAATGAACTCCTTTTCTGGAATAAACAAAGGCTTTCTACTTGAGACTACAGATGATTACATTGTTGCTTCTGCTGCTTTGATTTTCATATTTGTTTACTTTCAATCTGCCCATTTTGGCCTGTTTACGCTACCGAAATGCAAGACTACGTGGTCCCTGTTTTAAACATTTAACCCTTTTGGTCTCGAAGAATAAAAACAGTTTAGCCTCCCAATCTTCTCAGGTCAACGTGTATTTGACCTAATGAGCAGCTGCTATAACTCAGTAAAACACCCACGGTCACTGGGTTTTCGAGGATTTTTCCAACTTCTGTTTGATACTGATCTTATTCCTCTGATTTCAACATCATGTTGGTAGTGAATAAAATACTAGAAATGTTGTAGGATTGGCTAAGAAGTTTGATGTCTGTCTGGCCAACAGCTGCTGCTTTCAGACAGAGTGCTGCTAATGGATCAGTGGGTGTTGAAGCCATATGTTTGTATCATAATGAATAACGTAAACAGGAAGACGCCATATGTACGGTTTCTATTGTTCTCTACTCACCGTGCTCTTTCTCGATCGCTGTGCTGATCCTCCTCATGTCTGTGGATATTAGGTCATCTCTGGAGCCCTGGCCAACCACAAGATGGAGCGAGTGAAAACTGTGTTGCAAAGAGGTGAGCTGGCACATTCCGAATATTATAATCAGACCAAGAGCAGATGTTCGACATTCTATTTCCTGCAATTTGAGGAAATATTTTAACGGTGAAAACAAAACGTAACAGTTCTGGCACCTTTGTTCGGAATGTATTGTGCCACTTTAGCTTCCTCGGAGCAATCTTTTACTGTTTACTCACTCAGTCTGAGAATTCCTGCATTACACAGGAGGGATTCCCAGCACGTACGGTGCTTAATACATCTATTGGACCACCAATTTATTATTCTACAGCTGCCCTGAATTAACAGTAATTACCAAAATAATTGCTGCACATTTCTGTAAATGCACTGGGTTTTAACTGATCTGTATACCAGACCAGACCAGTTTTCACAAAATCCACTGCACTTGGCACCACGGTACACTATTTGGCAACAACTGAATTGAATGTAAAATAGAGAGACTGACATTAAAACTTTTATAGTCTGTAGGATCCCATGAATGTGTGCCCACTGTGGGTCAGAGTTCATGCTGCAAGATTTTGTCTTGTGATCACTTCCCTGGGATGGAATAGTTGTGAAGCTCCGGCTAGTAATGCTAGTAATCCCAGTACTGGAGTGGCGTCAGCGACACTGCCCATATGGAAAAGAAATAGTAAAAACTTATATGTGATTTACTCATGAAAGTGGCCACTTTCTCATCACTTTCATACATTGTTTTAGTAAGTATCCAAAACATACAAGTTTCATTATATAATTTTTCAAGGGATCTTATATCTGTTTTCACTCTTGTATGCTTTCCATACAAGTTTCACACAAGACAGATACAAACTTTATAAGATTTATATATATCTTTTCCATATGGGTGGGGTTTGCAGTCTTCTTGAAACGTGCTCCTTCAAACTACATGACATTAAAGTCATCTGCCAAGGAAAACAAATAATAAAGCTAAAAGCTACTTTTGACTACTCTCTTATCCACAGGAGGTCACCAAAGCGGGTAGCTCTGCATGTTTGATTTGGCAGAGAGTATTTGTCCTGGGATCAAGTCGGGGATCTTTCTTCAGCTATCTTTGTAACAACCACTTTGAGTTTCAGGACATCAGAAAGATGAATACGTCTGTTTCTTTGATCCCTGGACCTTCAGTTTATATTCCCCCCCTCCCGTGTTTCCCTGTTAACTCTCACTCGCTGTTTGGTGTTTTGATATTTTTGTTGACGTGTAGTTTTGCCTCCCCTGTCTCATTGCTGTTGATCAGTTTCAGCTGTGACTTGTTACCCTGTTGTTTCCCGTCTCCCATCAATTTTTTTTCAAAATAGTGTTGTGTTTGAATTTCTCTGTATTTGTGTGCGGTTTGGAGTATACATTTGTTAGCACTCAAAAATGTGCACACAAATCATTGTAAACATTTGTAAATGTTAGCTTGTGTTTGTGGATTAGACCACACGCACATTTGTAAACCTTTTGAGGCTAATTTCACTCCAAAACCAAGCTTTGCAGGCCACGCTGGTCCTTGGCAGATGGTTTCAAGCCAGGTGTTAGACTCTACCTTTGCAAGATAATTCGCATTAACATTTTGAATTTTCACTCCACATCCACCAAGAGGCCTCACAATGTTGCTGAACTGAAAACAGGTCAACAGCGACAGCACAGTAGGCTGGGCCCTATTGTATAGCACAGGTAAACTAACCTTTTTAATTCATTTGTCATTTTCAGTCCTGTCAGACAGGCTAGTTTGGACACGTGCTGGAGAAAAATTCAAGATTCCTTACCTCGATTTTACATCATGTATCTGGCTTTGTTTAGTACTTCATACGACAAGTAGCTGTCATATTAAGGATTTTGCAACTAATTATTTGAAACTGGAAAACTGTAAATGAGACTTTTTGAACTGAACTGAGAAACTTATGAGGCCCTAATTATAGATGAAACAGCGTTTAGGATTTATCAGATTTTTACTTTGATAAACACGGTCATAAAAATAGACTGGTACATACTGTACAGTATGCTTCATGATTCCATTGAATTACAACAATCACTCCTTCTGAATAAGTCTATGCCTGACTGAAGATCTTACAGCACAACAGCCAATTCATATGTGAAACTGACTTTGAGTTACATCACAGAAATCCCCAAGAAAAGGAGCGTTGTGAGGTGACTCACGTTTAGGCCCAGCCCAGGACTGGAGATGAGAGGCTGAGCGGAAAGCTGCTTCAAGTTCTGGTAGAGCAGCTCATAAAGTGGGAGGTACAGCAAACAGATCCTGGCCTGCTGGTTCTGAAACCATAAACATTTGAAAACAAGTAAAAGGAGATGATTATTGTAGGTTAATGTTAGCTACACATAGCCCTTACCTTTCTGTGGCTGCACTCTAACTTAGGTGGTTTGCATAAGAGACAATCTTATCTAAACTAAAATAGAAAGGTATGCACAGGTGGTGACCTGTGTCACATACTTCATTTACTTTTATGGGTAAAAATGCTGAGCTCACTTGGTAGGACATTTGGCCTCTGTTGATGATTGATGTATTACACATTAAACAATGTCTCCTTTATTTCTTATTCAGACTCTTCAGACTTTTGTTTCTAAGATAGGCTTTGCTTTTAATGCAGGTGTGTATTGGGTAAATGCCAAATCAAATACTTTAATCATTGGAACTCATTGTTATTTTGCATTGTTCCGAAACAGAATCGTTGAGAACAATAAATCATTGTTCTGCCCTTTTCTCCGTCCACATTCCTGCTCATCCTGCCTCTGCTAGTTCCTTTCTGTTTGCATGCTCCTAACCTTGAAAGCGGTGTAGCGATCATCCATGGCGTGTTTAATAAGAAGGTTCTTGAGGATGCCCACGGCCTGTTGCCTCACTTCGGGCGCTTGCTGCAAGGCGTCAGCCACCTCTCTCAGCAGCAGCCCCACCAGGAAGTGGTTACGGCAGTATTCCTCCGTCAAACTGAACTCCAGACTCTGCTCTGTGATTGGGCCAAACAGGAAGTGAGAGAGCATCAGGATGAGCTGAAGTGAAATTTCCTAACAGTAAATTCTGGTCTGGTAAAAATCCGTTTCCAATCTAATTGAATCGACTTCTTACAACATTTTTTTCCTTGTGAGCAATCAGTCTATAATGTAACAACGTAAGCTGCAGATGTTAAAGGAAGAGCCTAAATCCTCGACCTCAGCAGCTGTGTAACACACTCTGCTAGCACACTTTAGGCCTCTTAGGGCAGTGCTCTGAACTTCATTTGGTATGCTTCACTTCTCAAACCACAAAAAGTCTGCACGACACATTTAACTATTGTTAGTTATTAACAGGAAAAATGGGAACAAAATTTTATTGAAAGGTTAGCATGATAGAATCAGCCCAGCATCATCCAGCCCTGCAAAACCCAGTAAAGGCAGCTGAAGGCTGGAAAGGACAGAAACTGTGGACAAGCTGCAAGAGTGAATGACAAAAAAAAAAAACGGGAATCCCAATAAAAAGATTTTTTTGGATATTCTGGGAGTTACAACTGGGTCTCATCGGCCAGGAAGTGATATTCCCATATTTTCTCACCCTTAAAACACGATAGAATGACAAATAAAATTAGGTTCTGAAACATACTCAAAGTAAGCATTTGAGTAAATAAGCTTTATTTTATTATATTTGATTGGATATAGGAGATTTTAGACCAGTCACGAAAGCTGAAATCAATGTTTCATAAGGGAAACAGTGATCCGGCTAATGAACTGTTTTTGTTTGTTTTTTTCCTTTAATTTCTCCTCAGACTGCATAGTTTTACTAAATAACTATAAATAAAAAACATCCTGGCTTAATAGTGCACAACTTGGCCCTGAAGAGTTTTACTTCCTGGCTTTTCTCTTTTGCGGCGCCTTGCAAGATAAATGCTTCAGAGCGCTTTGCATTAAAAGCACCAAACAAGCACCGACACAAACACAGCAGATTTATACGATATGATGTGTCTTATTCAGTAGTTATAATGTTTGATAGAAGCAAGTGTGGCAAATTCAATCATTCAAAGTGCATCACTCCAAACCACTATGCAACAAACTCACGGAACACATTCATCAGGACATTAACGTTTCCACAACACACAAAGCGGAGCGGACTTGAATAATTCATCAGGAAATCTGCTGGAAATGATCTTTCGGTGTTATTCAGACAAGAGAAATAAACAAACAGACCACTAAAAAATGAGAAGTTCAACAGAAACAATGACATGGAGTTCAACAGCAGCCCTGGGTTAATATTAACACAGGCAGTGCAGCCTGGAAAACAGAAACCATCTCCAATTATCTCCTCTAATGACAGACACGGGCAGGCAGACAGAGAGACAGACGGGCGGAGGAAAGCGAGAGAGAACCACAGCTTCATGAGAGATGCTTCTGACTGGTGTTTACAACAATCAAGTGAATTAAGCATTAGGAAAAGAGGATTTGTTGATTCCCATAACAGCCCAGCTGCTCTCCTCTACAGCACGCAGGCTCGGGCCCTGGTAGGAAAATGAAGGCAAGAGCCCGGAATTAGCATTATTCCGAGTGTGAGGGGAATGAGTGCCCTATGAGGGTGGGTGGGAGGAAAAAAAAATCAGGCGGCGGTGTGGTTAGTGCAGGTGAGGACAAGGAGGAGCAGTCATGTGCAAGGTGTCAGCAAACGTGGTGGTGTCAATGGATGCGGTGGGCTTCACCTACCTACGGGCCCAAAAAGCTCCGTCGCATACGGAATAAAATCTGACCACAAGCAAAAACACACAAACAAACAACAAAAAACAGAGAGGGGTGGAGTAAAAATAAAGACATTCGGGGTAAAACTGTAAACAATCCATGCAGCATTTCCACAGCGCGCACTCCAGTGTTTGTTTTCATGGTGTCGTGTAAAACGGGTTGTGCGATAAAGTGTTGGCAAACCTTGTTCACCAGAGATCCGACTAATGGTGTGATGTAATGTGTGTGTGTGTGTGTGTGGGTGTGTTTGTGGGCCAAACAATTAGGCGGGTTAATAGGATCAGTGTGGTGGATGCATGTCAGAAAAAGGTCAGGGGCTGGGGTCGTGTGACAGCAGGTCAGTGGATACGTGTGCGGTAAAAAGTAGGCCTACACAGCGCGCTCTTACCTTGTACCCTCTGCAGCTTGGTGCGCCCGAAAGCCATGGGCAGGTTGAGAGGGATGAAGTGCTCGTGGTTACACAAGGTCATCAAGAAGTCAAACTTCATCTCGGTCAGCACCTGTGGCCAACAGGCGAGAGTGCGGTTCGCACACAAATATGCAAATTTCGGCCAAACAGAATTCTCAATGTAACATCAAAAGCTGCCCGCGGCGGGGCGTCTGCGAGAGCAACACATTTGACTAACAAATCCAAACAACATAAACAGAGAAGGCCGGGAGAAACTGTTCAACATCAGACACAGCGACAGGTGAGCATGAGACAGGGCGCGACTACACACACATCGTGGAGGCGCTCATGAAAACGCCCCAGTTGCACACTTCAGTTCACTTTAGATCTTTGTCCTTTAAGGTGGTTAATAATAAATAATGAATGCCGTGAATCTGCAAACATAAAGGTGCAACTGATGTTTAGAACGCAGCAGTGCTGATGCACGTGTTTAAGAAAATTCAATAATAAATTGCTCCAACGGGGAAAAATGTCCCCTTTTTGGATAAAATTTTTTAGGCTAGTTTGAGTAGTTTCACTAGTTTTTGTTTTGTTGTTTTAACCTTAAAAAAAACTTCCTAAAAACCTAAATTTGTCTCTGACATATGCCCTCCGGACAGTAATAATTATAAAGACTCAAACTGACACTGAAGCGAATAAAAAATCAACTAAAATTAAACATTTTCAAACAATTAAAATTAAACTGAAATAAGAAGAGCTGCCCTCAAAACTAACTAAAAACAAACATTTAAAATGAAATTAAAAATTAATTATATATAAAACTAATAAATATAAAACTATAATAACTCATTTTTCATGTTTCTGTAATGGTTAATCCATCAGTAATAATATTTTTAATGCGAATATAATTATTGCAATCATGCATGAATTTTTCAAACGCACAGTTTTACAAGAAAGCTGCTAAAAGAGTTTAATGTTGCATTTAATTCATTTCTGATCTCAGAGAGGAAGAGTATGCCTGCACAAAGCTGAGTTCAGAAACATCCATTCAGTTTATTTCACTAACAAACAACAACATGATTTTAAGATTTGTAAACAATTTGTCCACAGGTTTGTAAAATATTTACGTTCTTGTGTTTACAACAGATGGTTTAATACGTTTATGAAATTTTGTACGTGACAGGAAACCGCTGAGCAGGAAGCGGCTTTATTAGAACTGACTCACTGAGAAGTAATAGAACCTTTATTAGAAAACATACTACATCAGCTATAATCAATAACAGTGTGTATGATTCATAAAATTGCTTTTATTAACATTTTATTGAACAAATAAATTAAATATTATTGATATGTGCTATTTATTATTGAATTATTGAAGCCTTGGGTTGTCACACATGTGCTACACCTCCACTCTGACGTTGTGAGGTTGCCCAGCTCTGTGGAACACGTACCTTGGGATCTTTAGGGCTGAAATGACACATGTAGTGGTTGACCAGGCCGAAACCGAAACCTCTGTTCATGACAGTCAGGCACCTCTGAGGAGAGAAAGCAGACACGAGAAAACAAGCTGCTGAAATTCATGCAAAACGATGGAGATCTCAGACAAAACAATGCACTATTTTGTCTGAGATCAGCATTTAAAGGCGGCGCTGTCGTGTCCTGAGGCACAGCAGTAACACATAATCTTACGGATCACAACAACACTGCTAATACAAGTTCAGGCTCGTAATACACCCTGAACTAAAATTACAGCAAACCTGTCTTGTTTTTTTAATTTTCCATCATATATAAATAACAGTGATCCCTATTAAGGAAAGGGCCTCAAAGAGAGTACCTAAAATGGTTATCTTAGGCTTAAAGAGCTGCTTAAAGAACAAAGCCTCACCAGCTTGCCGTTGTAAACAGTCTGCTTATGAAGGGCTGCCAATCAGAAGGAGCTAAATCAGCCTGTTTAAATCAAGGGATGCCTTGAATGACTACACCAAGGCCCAGTAAAAGGCCCTACTCTAGCAAAGTCCATGAATAAAAATAAGCAGCTGGAAATGAGCAACAGGTCTTCTTTGAGCTGGTTTCATATTTAGCCTTTGGGGTTCACACCTTGATGAAATTCGCCAGGCTCAAGTTGATGCAGCGAGCCTCCTCTGGGATTTCTGAGTGGCGGATGGTGATGTGCGGCATAATGGACAACACCAAGGACTGCAGAGCCTGGTGGAAACTCTCCGGAAAGCGCTGGGCCCGTGGCATCTAAAGAGTGGGGAGGAACAGCATGTAATGATGCATCACTTTAAAGTCAAACAGCCACCCATATTATGAAGACAGATCATTCCCAGCATATAGATAAGACTAAAAGGTTTATACTGTCTCTAACTACTTCTGTATAGCAGCAAACAGCAGCGCAGCTCGGCCTGCTGCTGAATGTTTAGGATTTTTGGCAAAGACTCAGATGTAACACAGGCTCGCGGTATCAGAATGCCAAGTACACAATGAGTTTTCTTTGGGTGTCTGTGTTTTGTGTCATCGCATGTGGTTACGCGGACATAACAATATGTGGACTAGGTCTTATAACAACGTCCAGTCCACATAAGACTTTCAGTTAAAGACTACAAACTCTTGAACTGCTCAGCGTTATTGAGCGAAAAACGCTTTTTACCAACCTTCATGCGGTTCTCCTCCTGCAGGTACTGAGCCATGGATTTTGCCATGGTTTCAAAGAAGAACCAAGAGTACTGCAGAAAAGAGCGAAAGGTTACCCATTATGCAATCTTCCTAGGAATATAATGGGAGTACATTACAAGCAGAGTGAGTCAGGGGAAACTGGAAGATAAAAGAGACATGAGAAGTGTAGTGTCCTACAAGCAGCTACATGTTGAACAAGTTTCTCTTTCGAAACTGGTGACAACTGCTGTCAGAACCCTTCGTCTCCATTCTTAGAGAGTTGCACCACCTGCTGCTTAAAGTTGGTTCTACGTGTGGACGGATGCATGAATTATCCGCGCGACTGAGTGCGCACCTTGAGCAGTTTATTGCTGGTGTTGAAATCAGCAGTTTGCTTGAGGGTGGCTGTTACAGCTGTGGCCAGCAACTCGTGAGTGGTCACTGAGTTTCCTGATGCAGGATTGTTGGTTACAAACACGTACTACGAAGAAAAGAGAGAGAACAGTAAAACAAAAGCACTTTAGTTTATAGACACAAGCAGAAACTGACACGGGCTGGCAGTGTTTGCGGCAGCTTACCTTAACAAAAGAGCGCAGGTAGTGTTCCAGTCCCTCCTCGTGGCATTTGGAAACTATATGTATGATCACACTGAGGGCACAGAGCACGGAAATTCAATCTATGTCCTTTTATCAGGAGTAAAAGCAGTAAAAGTACAAAGAATTTGTTTTTTAGCTGACCGCAAAGAGTTAACAGCAATCTCGTGGGCTTCTTTGGTGGCGGCTGTGAGCACCTCAAACAGCTGCATCAGCACTGTTGGCAGGAAGGTGATGATGACATGAGTCTCCATGGCATGTAGGCACTGAGGGAAAGAGGCCAGACAAGATCACTTTTACTTCTGACTCCCAGATATTTACAAGAATCGTGATTACACGCCTCCACACAATATATATATATCTCCCTGATCTTGAAAAACTGTAGCCTATTAGATATAAAATCAGCGCTCGGCATTATTTTATCTGATAAGAAATATATGTGAAAATCTGTCTTGATCTGTAGCTGAATCTCTGTGCTTGATGTAATGAAATTCCCTGTCAGACATTGCTGACACATTTCCTTCATATTCACAGCACAGACTGTATAAAAAAGATGGGCTTAGCCGCAGTGACATTCTGTTGGTACGCCTTATGCTGCCAAAACAGCAAAACTTTGACCTGCAGCAGTTTGCCTGCTGGGTCGGACCACCCGGGCCAGCCTTCATTCCCCACGTGCACATGTTAATTGCTCCCTAAAATGTTAGTCCTCCCATAAAAATGTTTTCCCAAAGGAAAAACTCTCAAAAATAAGACAAATACTTCAACTGATTTCCTCTAGCATTTAAATAGTTATGATTTTTCATACAAAATTCAGTACAAAAGAGGTTAATGTCTAAAAAGATTTAGTTTTTTGGCAATATCTTTTGTCATTGTTGCATTTGGGGTTGCCATCATCCATCCATATCCCTTATCAACTTAATAAACTGTGTTATAAGCCTTTTATTGCTTTAATGGAGGCTGTTGTATAATAGCACTGAAAGGTATTTTGATTGTTGAATGACTGAGGCTCTGTGAAAGCTCATAAGTAGTCATAATGATGCATGCCCTACAAAAATGATCGATCTGTTAGTGCATTGCCGAATGACACATATAGTGGAAGTACTGTAAATGATCAATAACTGCACATGGACCAAAGCTAAAAAACTGACTGCGCACTGCCTCACAGCATCTTACCTTCAGGTATTTGATCAGTTCTGCTGGGTTGCCTTCTGATGCTGTTCTCATCAGCTGGCAGTGCTGGAAGAATTTGTGTAGGTGGAGGTCCTGCGGCGAAACAAAACAGGACATCAGTGTTCCTGAAAACCTCCATTTGTGCATAAAAAAGCAAACGAACCAAATTGTACCTGAGGATATATCGTTGATGCTACGTGGGTCCTCACTTTAAACAGTGTCTTGGCGTTTTCCACCCACTTGATATCAGCCTGAGACCATTCGAAGAAGACAATAGACAAAACAGAGTCAATAAAGTATCTGCAAACTTTTCACATTCCCTCAAAACTCCAATAACCTTCAGGGCTAAAACCTGAGGGGTCAACGTTCGCTTTAACATCGTGAGCATGACAGTGACAGAGCTGACCAGAACGTTTTCATGGCTACAATCTAACCTTCCTGGTGTCCTGACAAAGATATCCAGCAGGCAAAGTGGCAGCCACGGGCAACTGGAACTCCAACGACTGCATCCTCCCATCTTTAAGCAAAGGCATCCAGGAGTAGCCCACTGAAACATGCAAAAGCAGCCGAGCTTTAGAAGAAGGCATTTTAACAAGCTAAATAATGTGCTCACCAACATTTTAATAAAGCTTCATTAAGCCAAATTGCTCACCAAGTGACTCCACTCCGTCCCTCTTCTTGCTGCTGGCTTTGCTGCTGGATTCACAGCTGATGTGGTAAAAGGTGAAGAGGATATGATGTTTCTCATGCACGTGAACCGGCAGCTCGATCTTCACCTGCACACACAGAGGAGCAGGTCGCTGTTTTAATCTTCATATGTCACCATCAGTTCAATCTTCACACATAAACGATTATGTTTAGATTAGAGGCACTGATTCCAATAATGGATACCATATAGGTATTACATAGCACTGCCAAGGCAACATTTTAAAGGATGTGCCACATGCTGTGATTTCCTTGTTGTCTTTTTTGATGTTTTTTTGCTCAAATTAAGGGGGTTACATTAACCATAATGGCGTTAGTGTTTCTCTAAACCTGCAAAAATGTACTGACAGTGAGGGTTTCCTTCAGCCTCTAAATTATTAAGAGGTAAAATTAACATAAAATCAACAAAAGGCATCTAAAAATAACCATCTTGTGTATTTTCAGGTATCTGTACTTTACTTGAGTAGCTTTTTTGGACTACTTTTCATTTTTACTCCCTACATTTTTAAACAAATATCTGTAGTTTCTATTCCTGACATTTTCATAACAGACTTGTTACTTCAGCAGTATCATCTATAGAGTTGGGAGTTAAAGTGGGCGCAGGTGAGTGCAGGTGTAAGTTGTGATAGCAGTACTTCAGAATCTAGCTTGCGCTGCAGAACAGGTCATTTTAAATGCAACGCTTCTACCAGTTCAGCGAACATCAGCAAACACACAGTGTGTTACAAGCTACAGGTCCACCTGCTGGATTTCACAGGGAGAGAAGAAAGAGAGCCAGCTTCACTCAGAGATGGAGAAGGATAAGAAAGAAAAAGTCAGAGTTAGGTTACATCAAGTGTAGCAGAGATTCGTTTGCATTTAAGCTGATGAAGATTAGATTCATGCACTGAATTCCAACTTTATACCAACTGTGTTCTGTCTGGTATAAAGTCAGGATAAACAGTGTCAGTGTAAGGGACGGACATCTGCCACAGTGAAACTGCTGACATCTTGTTGAATTCAGTTGTTGTTTCACTGCATCTAATTACATTTACTAAAATTAGAATTTAAATTTGAATAATATGTACTAATATTATGATATTATTATATTAATATCGGTTCAGTTACCTTTGTATGAAAGTTGTTAGTAGAACTTCAAAGAGCTACTTTCTTACTGTGAGTACATTTCAGAGCCTGTACTTTGACACTTTTACTTGAGTAAAAAAGTTGAACATCAATGAAAGTGATATTTTTTAGATGGCGAAAGGCTAACAGCATTGTTTTGGAGTAAATGTCACACACTAAAGATGTCAAATCACCTTCTACAGAGAACGACACATGTACTGAAGCAGAAACTGGAGCTGTTTGGAGACGTTTGGGATGCTTTTGTAGTGTAACAGTTCTCTTTTTGAGTGTTTCTGGCATGAATTTGAACACTTTGTGCATTTTCTCTCCATGAAGAAAATGAAAGGGGTTTGCTTGTGCTTTTTTATTTATGTGTTTATCCTTAAATTAATGTTTAGAATGAAATCAAAAAAACAAACAACAGCAAAAGCATTGTTTCATCTGGGAGTTGCTGCTATGACACTGAGACACCAGAGGGCAGCAACAACAGGGAGATGGATTTTCCCTGCAACCACACATGCTGTTTTTTATTGGCAGGAAATGACACAAAAAAGTTTTGATGACATGCACAGACCCACATCGTCATAAACAGCCTGTCAATGCCATGACTGAATATCACGGCTCTTACATTTATAACACCAGAACACGTGATTCATGCATCGTTCTGTTTTAAATTTACTCTTGTCAGTAAATTAGACAAAAGTCTAAAGACCAGACAAGATATATCCTTAAGATATAAAAGTTAACAAATTTTAGGTGTGAAAAACAAAATCAGAACCCTTTATATAATATCAGTAACTATAAATGTGTCCAACATGTTGCTTTTAAATGCACTTCACTATGGAACTAACAAGACTGACAGATTTAGAAGCACAAAGATCATCGTTGCTTTGCTGAAGCAGAAATTTTGGTTGATGTGACTGGAAGCTGAACAATGTGAAGGGAAATCCCACAGAGTGCACTTCTGTGTGTTCCTGCATGCATGTGGGTGCACACAGGGGGAGCTTAAGATCCTAATCCGTTTGATATCAAGGCCATATGGACCCCCTCTGCTCTACCGCTCTAACTGTACCTCTCTCGCTGAGCTGTGTTTGTGTGTGTGTGCATGTGCATGCGTGCACTGACTGTCGGGTCAGTTTAGTGCGAGATCACAGCCCATTCCTGAGACAGATTTATGGGATTATCTCAGTGCTGCTGAGGAATGTCAGTACTAAAGACGGCCAATTAGGAAAAAAAAAAAAAGATTTAAGGGCATAAACTAAATTTCTTTTTAAAATCAAACTCATTTCTCAGTTTTTGGAAGCACTCAACTTCCTCTAAATCTGCTAACTTGATCTAATTTAATATGAATTGAAAGGCGATGCCATAGAAGACATAAGGTCAAGCCTGCAACATGAGCTCACCTCATCGTAGAAGTCAGGGCTCTGATTGTGGTGCAGGACGGCTGCGTAGGTGCTGCTGGTGAAGAGTGAATCTCCCGGCTTGCCGTAGATGCACTGAAAGGCAAAGAGGCACATTGGTTATTGGACTCCTTTGATTTTACGGGCACAGTGATGAGTAAGCGCTCGGGAAGCTGTGGTTACTGCCATAATTTGTACAAAAGGCGAGGGAGTGAGCAAGCCTGTATGGATCATGCATTACACTTTGAATCAGCAATGATTTAAACATAGCCTGAGAGAAACTACAAAGGACGACCTAAGATCGCAAAATGTTTGGGCTCTGACTAGACAGATGCCACAGCGTGACAATTTCTATGGGTTTTCGAACCTTGCACAAAACTCACGGACTTATTTTATGTGAGCAGCAGAGCCCTTCCTCCAGAACATGATGACACAAACAAGTCAATTCAATTCAATAAATGACAACAACAGTTGTCTCGAGGGCTGCTTCATATTGTCAGGTAAAGACCCTACAACAATAGAGGGTCTTTTATTGGGTTCTCTAATAATAGAGATCCCACCCCGTTTCCATGAGCAAGCATTTGGTAACAGTGGGAAGGAAAAACTCCCCTTTAACAGGAAGAACCCTTTGGCAGGACGAGGCTCAGGGTGTGGCAGCGAACTGTCACGACCGCTTTAAGGTGACTTTTGACCTCTGATGATCACTTTTGAGGAGGAGTCAGTGCAAGAACTCTGTGGGAAAAATAAAAAAATCGTAACAAGCTCAAGCTTGACCAGGTCAGGATGTTTCTAATGAGGGGTGACAAAAGGGAGGGAAAAAATTCCAACCTCTTGTGATGGCTTCATACTGTAATTAGGATGCTAACTATTGTTGTCATCTCTAATGAGCATGAATGTGCAGTGCTAGCCAACAGGACGGACAGAGCTACAGGAGCCAAATGCCTGAAAGCCTCCGCAGGAGACGAGCCCAGAGGATGGGAGAGGCTTCGTGAGAGAGGACAGGGTTCACAAATCCCAGAACAATCTGGAAACAAGCTGTAGGTGGAGCAGGAAAGAGGCGGGGGGAAAGATCTGAGATCCAGGAGTGCAGGTGGTGCATGGTTTGATGTGTACCTTTAGAGCCCTCACTGCAGAGGCAAAGAGGCTGATGGGAGTTACGATTGTCTGAGTCAGGATGGGGGCCGAAGGAGGTCTGGAGGAGCTGCTTCTGATATTATCTATCACAAAGGCTGGCATGTTAGCACATGAACTGTACCACACATGACTTAAAGTGTCGGCCACTGGTGCAAAAATGAGAGCACTCCAACCATGAACTCAAGGAGCAACTGGTCTCTCAACGATGAAATGGAAATGAGAATTCCATCCTCTTCAGCCCTCACATTCCGACTCCATAAGGCTTTGAATGAATTTCCTCTCAGTCCGGCTGTGTCTTATGTAAACCCCAGGACCTTACTGAGCTTCCGCTAACTCTGATTAAATCTCCCGAGAGGTGTGCCGCCTGCTCCTGTTTGTAAACAGCTTTCTGCCTCACAGTACTTTGAGCGTTGTCTGGAACGCAGTCTGACCCACGTCTGGGTCAATCTGTGTGTTTTCTAGCTGCGGTGTAATATGTCTGACTGCCCGCTGATTGAAAATTCTCAATGTTTTCGTGGTTGAACTCAGAATTTCTGTTTCTCTCCCTCAAGAAACGTGAAAAGAAAAACAATCTGCAGCGCTTTGATGACTATTTCCGACCACAAATATTTGAAATGTGTGGCCAGAGAGAAAAAGAGTGACCATTCATTATCTTCTGTTGCCAGCTATAATAACTGGTTGCTGCGAGCGCTTCCCTTCTCCTCCTGGGCCCCTCAGCTGCAATCTCAAGTCCACTTTGTAAAAAGCAATAAAAGGAAAAGTTTATCATATCTGAGGCCCCTGTCACTGATCGAATCTCTCCCAGGACATTCCACTGCAGTGTTATTGTTGCTCAAACAATAATCCGGGCTTCTGGTGCGCCTCTTCAACAATCTTCACTTTTTTGTATCCGTCTTCCTCTATTTGCTTCCTTGTGTCCTTTTTATCGTTATGTTGACTGTAGCATTTCAAAACCTTTTCTATGTTCTTCTCTCCATTATCTTTGCTGAGCTATGTAGAGAGCCAGGATATCACCCTAAGCCTGTCTTTTGACAAAACTATGAGACACAGATGTGAGTCACTGTCTCTTCCATACATTGTTCCTTGTCTATAAACTCTCCTTTTCAAGCTCTAGAAGTAATGAGGCAAAAACAGATATTCCATATAAGACAAGAAAAATGATGTACAGAATAATGTCAAAAAAAAGCTTCAGGGTCTGTGAAACTGAAGCCGATGCATTCTTTCTGGCAGCCAGCAGAGGGGCGATTCCTGGCTGCAAAGAAGTGTATATTAGGGTGGGTTTAGATGATCGATTTTCTGATTAAAATCGATTTTAGCTTGAATAACACGATATCGATTCATTAAAATCCTGAATCGATTTTTAAATATAAATTTATTTCGCCCAAAACGACAGAATCTCAGGTTAAACCTCGCAAAATTTCGACAACCACCAAACACCAAATGAGAGCAGGTACACGGATTCTGCACAGCACATCAGAATCAGTGAGATGTCAGGTTTCTCACCCGACGGCACGTACGCAGAGATGCCATCGGGGCTAAAGCTCACAGATTCTGATGCGTTGGCGCGTCCGTGCTTTGTGTTTACATCTTTTTTTTGCACTAGACTCTGAAGCTGCAGTTTTGTCTGTCTCCAAACAAAACTGACTGAACCAGCAGCAAAAGAAGATCCAAACTACGCTTCACATTTCGCTTCTCATAAACATCCTCATGAATTCCCTCTTACTTTTGCTCTTTTGCTTCCACCACGATATAATGAAACTTCCTGCACAACTCTCTCTCTCCCTCTGTACTTTAAGAACACTTTCGCATCTAAAAATCTGTTTTCTGCATCATTCGCTTGCTTATTACGCACCAGTCTACCGTTATGTACAGCGCTGTCGGCCACTTAATTTAACTGACTTCTGACAACAAAGCCTCATTTCTGCTGTTCACTGAAGAAAATTAAACTTCTTAAAATGATGCCAAATTGCAAAACACTTTGCTGTGCCTCTAATAAAACCTCTGCAACTCTTTAACCTCTGTAACAGGCCAGGAAAATCTCTGTCATATTTTTCTGTGTTTTGTCCTCAGCTACTTTGACATAAAGGCACCTGCTGTGATGCTCACACCTCTGATAAAGTCTCACAAGTGTCAGCTTTCTTTTTATAGACATAAAAATATGGATATGTACTGATAAATGATCAGAATTATAATATTTCTGACAGTCTGAGGCAAAATTTCCCCGATTCAAATCGAATCTGATCACATCGAATCGGGACCTTGTGAATCTGAATCAAAATAAGTGACGATACCGAGCCCCAGTGCATATAAACGTCTCTGAAAAAACAGACATCCGTTGATCTTTGAGCTCACAAACAACTTTCCTGATGAGTTTATGGTCTCAGCCGCTAGCTTGAAATCTTATTTCATACAGCACAATGTTCATTTTGTAAACAACAGTCTCCACAAAGGTAAAAAAGATGGCAAAACAGGGTTTGAATTAGAGTGGGCCTACCTTGTAAGTAATTCACTTCAGTTTTGTTTATATACAACAACAAATCACAAAAAAGTTGCCTCAAAGCATTCTGTATTATACGCTTCAATGAAAGAGTGAAACCCCCAACAATCAAACGACCCCCCCGTGAGTGAGCGTTTGGCAAAAGTGGGAACAAAAACTCCAGTTTAACAGGAAGAAACTTCCAGCAGAACCAGTCTCAGGGAGGGGCAGCTATCTGCCGTGACCCCAGCTGACCCTATTAGGCTTATAAATTATTAGTGTGCAGCGTCCTTTCATTCATCCACAAGATATGCAAATTACTCATCACATCCAGTTTTACAACAGCCAGGTGGCAACAGTAACAATACTCTGAGGCTTCACAGCAGCTCTTTGCTAGCAACGGCTGACGTCACAGTGGCTGCTTCTCTGTCCTATATATGGCTGCCAGCAGTGATTTAATGTTGCACTTGGTTAATGCATTTCTGACCATCTGCTATATATAACAGAAACAGTGGGAACAGCAAGGTCATATAGGTGCAGAACTTCTCAAACACACTGGACAGATTGCATGAACATGTAGCGATGAGTCCGCTCCAACCCCCAGCCACTGCTACACATCTGGTTATAAATTCATACATCAATATATCATGTCAATGATAGTCTGAAGACAATCACAGTTTATTGGTAAACCTGAAAAATGTTTGACCTTTATCATAACAGCATCTAGAAAAAGTCACATGTTGCAGTACACACTGACCTTTAGAGGAGCAGCACCTTCCTCATCAGAATCTCGGAACTGGATGCAGATGGCAATGTTTCTAGCCTGCAACGGAGGAAAGGTGACATTAGTCAGCCAAGCAGACGATCAGTAAGAACGACTGTGTCTCTGAGCTCGGTCACGCACGCTTCGTTCTCAGTATGCACCAGTAACACACAAACGGGCAATATTTAAAATGTACCACCATCATCACCCATCACATCTTTTTCATCCTAACTCTCGCACCTTAGTGAAGGTCTTCTGGTTGTCATATTTGAGCTGCAGGGGGTAGACATACAGCTGGTTCTTGTAAGTGGTGAAGGGGTAGTTGTACTTGGCTTCCTCGGGGAGGAATTCCTCGATCTCCACCGACACCCGCTCACAGCCGTCCTCGAAGGGCTTGACGGGAATGTAAGAGGACGTCACCGTGTCTGGGGCACAGAGCACACGTCGAGTCAGAGGACCAAACCTCCACTGCTGTGTCCCTGCCTCTCGTGTCATGTCAGTTAACGTCATTTCTGAGCTACAAAACAAACCCTTCACTGTGCAAACCCAGACATGAAACCTGACGCTGCCTACACGCCGTGTCACATGCTCTCTGTGGGAATCATTGCATCTGATAATACGGATGATCTAAAAATTTAACTTCTCAAAAGTTCTCAGATTTAACAAAATTTTAATTCAGGAATATTTGATTCTGTTGTTCTTCAAAGAACATGCTAACAAGGCTTTTACAAGGCAGCATCCAGCATGCTAATAGCCCAGTCTGATCGCTCTTAGTGGAAATCTGAAGGAACACAGTGTCTGCTCCAACCTGTGCTTGTGCGATTTTTGCTTTAGCGTCCCACCCTGCGGCTGTTTCAGCAGAACTACGGACACACTGGCTTAATAGTTCAGGCTTTATGGATCAGAAAGTGGCTAAATTATCATTTATGTCTCCTATTGAACATCACTGGGATATACTAGGCTGATCAGAGGCAGTGACCACTGCATATCTGCAGGCTACATTCATTCAGGAATGGAGATCATTTCCTCAACATCAGACCCAGACACTCGACAGACAGGTAGCTGCTTGCATCCCATGCAGAGATGGCCAATGTAAAATCATTTAATGGAATTGTTGGGTTTTATGCAGTGAACACCACAAAGCTGCTTACTTGAGAAATCAGGCGGGACACACTCGATGGTGACGTTCAGCTGTCCAGGGATGATCTGAAGTTTGCTTTTCTCTGGTCTGACAGGGAAAAGAAGATTCAGTACACGATCAGTGTCCTTTTAAGGGTTAAGTGTGCTTTAGATGTGATGACCTCCCTAATGACAATCCTGGGTGAGTAGTACTTCCTCTTAGGCAATGGCATGTGAAATATAGACCTAAAGTCATAAGTGTACCCCTGGATGACGGTTTTGTGCCACAGTAACTAAGCGCTAGCTTAAATAGCAGAGGAGTGGTGTTGACTCACTTCCTGATGTCGGCCAGCAGCTTGATGAGGTCATCAGTCGAGATTTTGCTGCTGTCTTGGCGATAGAGAGGAGAAAACTTCCCATCCATATCCAGGCTGCCCTGAGCGTCTTTGAACACTTGCCTGCAACCACAACACACATGGTTCATTACAGTTCTCGCCTCATACGTGCAACCAAATACCAACATTTTAGTATAAAGTATAAAGTATGAAGTATAAAGGAATGTTTTGCTTTCACTGTTTAAAAACACTTGTTTTCTTCATGTGTTCTATTAAAGAGTTACTTGCTCCTGTACACAGACTCCCCTGCTTCCCTGTGTTTCTATATTTTTGTTGCTGTTGTTCTTCTTCCAGATTATAGTTTAGAACAGTTGTATGAAAGAGGCTTTTTGTCTTTGTGTGATCTCTACTGGATATTTGGATATATGTCGGTGGGTTCTAACATTTTTGAATGACGCCTGAAGTCCCTTAATCATTTTTCACACCATTTAGAAAAAGGTCTGACTTCTGTGTTGGCCTGGAGTATTTTTATAGCTCACAGCATTACCAGTTACATGTGAAAGCCTCCACTAGGCCTGGAGGCTTGGGGTGTGGATGAGGGTGGAGATGGGGGTGGGGATGAGGGTGGAGATGGGGGTGGGGCGTGAGGCTTGTAAAATCTGTCACAGATTCTAATTTCACGTCAAGACCGGACAGTTCCTGGAAGTTTTCTGTGCTGCTTTTCATTAGCTGCACTTCCAGCAGCAGCTAATAAAAAGCAGAACTGTCTGCTCTTCATTATGAATGTTGAATTTCCTAACTGGGATAACGTAATATAATGTTTATCAATATAATCCAGCTCAAACTAGATCAGCAAGCAAGTAAATGTTCTTTTACACGAACTTTATTTAACCTCAAAGTCAAGAAATTCCTAAACTTTTGGGGTCCAAAAAGTAAATATTATCTTATTTTCTCCCTCTATGACAAATAGATGAGGCTTTACACCTAATTGTATGATGTTATTATGCTGATGCCTTTGCACATGTTCACATGAGATCACATGAGTTGAATCAAAACAGATTATTTACAAGATTATGAGGTTTGACTCATGAATTATTTCTGTCTTACTTGGCAGCCCAAGCAAACGGCATCCTGTACTGGCCCAAGCGTTGGCACGTCTGCTTGGCAGCTTTGAGCACCTTCTGAGCAGTCTGAGGAGACACAGGAAAGACATCATCAAGTCAACACCGGAGCGGTTTCCACCGTCTCCTCCACGAGGTCAAAATCGATGGCAGCGTACCTTAGTGATGTCAGAGGTTTTCATGTATGGCTCAGCGCAGTGGGTGATGCCATTCTGTAACACCTTCTCCACACGGGCCACCAGGAAGATATCTGCATGGGGGTTAGTCACTGAAAAGATACCCTGCAAAAGAGAGGGAGAAATGAAGCAATCAAGACATGTGGTTGGGATTTGATTTGGCAGCTTTCGAGGGTCTTTTCTTAGAACGCTCTTCCGAGAAATCTGCTACTGTGAATGGAGAGGAGAGATGCCGAGTTCTATGGAGAGAAACTCTGACTACAGACGTGGCCAAAGTTTCAAATGACACGCCAACCTATCAGACTGCTCAACACGTTCTCACTCCCAAAGTCTGTTCACGGCTCTGTATGATCTCAGTGAAAACAGATATCCCTAACGTGGTCATGCCAGGAACACAGTTGTGGGCACAGAAGCTTGAACGGTTGCTGACTTCCTGTTTGGAAGGGTCATCCAATCAAGTGGTGTGTGTGAGAGAGGTAAAAGGAATTTAAAGGTGTGGAATAAAGCGCTGTATGAATGTGTGATAGTGTAAAAGTCACTCTTAAATTCATCACCTGCTTCTGTGTGAGATCGATTCAGGGGAAATGGTTGATGCTAAAGCTGTACAGGAAAACCACATGCTGCTCACACGTCTATTTATGGGCCAATGAGATGCGTCTGCATTTAAGCTTCCAAGTTCAAGTAAAGCAAACAAAGGCGACAGTAACTACAATCAGACTAAGCTATGCTGCTCGCACTGGTATGACTAATAAAAACTTCAATAGAAATTTCTGGAAATAGAAAAAAAGCATAAGTGACAAAACTGAATGACAGTACCAAGGAAGCAGCTGATTCAGATGCAGACATAACAATCTGGACATTACTAACACTTATCTTTAAGGAGGCTAGCATGCTGCCAGTCACACACACACACACACACACACACACACACACACACACACACACACACACACACACACACACACACACACAGAGCAGGGTTACACTCCAGGCCATAAGCCTGTCCATCCTCTGTCCTCATTCACAGCCCTTAAAACCACACACAGCTGCTTTTGCTTTCAGTTTTTGACGTTATTTGCTCCTCACCGCTCATCGTCAACCAGTTCTTACAGTGTGGTTAAAAAAAAGCTTGTAAATGCTCCATTTGGGCATTAAACTTTCCTCATAGTTCGTAAACAGTGTCACATCCTTTTTGTGCAAAGATAAACCATCTCACTGCTGAAAATGCTGAAACTCAAATGGGTAAGATTTGTGAGGGTCCAGAGGTTGTGGCGTCCTCCTGAGAGCTACTGCAGAGATGAGAGGTGAAGCCTGTGTCCTTGGAACACACCCAATGCACCTAAATTAAACTGCGGTCTGCAGACCTATAATAGCACACTAATCACAGAGGCAGGAGCCGCTCTGTTTGTATGCATATATTTGTGTGTACATGTGTGTTCTGCTGGTGCTGCACAGATGTTTCTGGCAGAGAAGTCCAAAAATGAAACTTTTTCATGCCTGTAGCTTTAAGGCGGCCCTGCTGCTGGTTTGCTGGCTGCAGAAATCCTGCGTTTGTCACTCTCTGCCCTGATTCATCCCCTCGTCTCTGAGCTTTTTCCTGCTTTTTGCTGCGCTGTTCATCAACTCGTTTCTCCCGTCATGGAAATGGAAAGTGAGCTTGTTTTATAACCGCTGCTGGTTTATACCAGGCACCGGCCCTGTTGAGTGACTTCATCGCTGCAACGGGCCAAGCGGCAAGAGGTAAAGAACAGGCCGTGTGTGCGCCGAACTCACAGCACCTGCAAATGTTTGCAGAAGGGCCTGAGCCAAGAGTAACGCTCACACATGCACATTATTTCTCCCCAAATAAACTCTAGACTTAAAATACTGCAAAACAAAGTGACAGGACATAAAGCTTACATCCCGAGGCCTGAGCTCACATCAGGAAGCAAAGTGATTCTGAAATCACTTGCAAATGTTCGCCGAATGAGCCGAACGGGATCCTTTCACAGTTCTTTAGGTCTGGTTGGGGACCAAAGGCTGGCTTGTGACACACTCAGCATGACAGTGGAGAAATGAATGAAAAAACAAAAAAGATCATGCACTGGCCAAAACAGCTAACTCACTGCACACACAGTGTCAGCAGTCCTGACTGAGGCCAGGACTGTGCTGGGCCAGCTGCAACCAATATGGCAGAGCTGAACCTATGTGACAGAACCAGATGAGAGCTCAACAGTGTGTAGACATTTTAAAGACTAAGCATGACAGAGGGCCGCCTCCAACCATCAACTTGGCTTAGAAAAGTGCAGAAAGTGATAAAAACAATGCAAGACAAATGATTTCTATAAATTCTAGCTCATAAAACCATCATTTTCTTGCGTCTGAGTCAGTCTCTCATTACTTTTTAGTTTCTGCATGCTTCTACCTGCTCTGTCGAAGGAGAGCGTTACTCAAAGACACGTTTTCCCTCTTCTCGTAAGAACGATCGACTCTTCATGTTTCAAAATGTCAGTTTATTAGGGTTTTTTCATATATTTCCTGTTATGGATTTCACATAATGACACCGTCATCTTTATAATTAAGGACAGCAGCTTAAGTTCAGATTGTTTTACTCTTCGCTCTGTGTGATGTCCGCCGCAATACGGTCATTAGGGAAGCCCCACCCAAATAAATTAACACTCATTTTCAGTGTATTCTATATATAAGCTAACTGACCATAGGTCACGTAAAACCAGAAGCAGAGTTCAGTCTCAGTTTCACATCAACTAAACCTGTAAAGCAGCAGGATGACAAACATGCCGGATCTCTTTTTAATAATCCAGCTCCAGCACCAAAGTTTTGCAAAGAGCACAAAATATTTTGTTTTCCACGCAGCAAGATTTGTGTGACCCAGTGTGACTCAGCTTTCACACCCAGGTCTGACTGTGTGACTCAGCTGCAGTCACTTTCTCTATCAGACACCTGTCTACATGCTATCATAGTTCCTACCTGAGTGGGGAAGCGCAGCAGAGCCTCTGACACCCTCTGAAGCAGCGGCAGGCCGTTTCCTTTCCCTGAGTCTCCGTTCACGAGGACTCCTCCCTGTCCCCCGTCCTTCACTCCACCACCGTCCGACTCAGATGAAGGAGACGCTTGAGCGGAGGTGTCGGTGAGCATCTCCCTGACAGATGGTGGATTGAGCTCAACGTGGAAGTCGGCCGAGATTTTGCAGCTCTTGGAGACATCGAAGAGAGCGAGGCTGATGAAGAACGGTTCCACCTGCGAGTCAGCAGAGGGGCGGTTACAGGCTGCAGTCCAGTACGTACCTTTATTACTTTACAACATTTCACTTTAGGACAAAATCTCAGAAATCAGGTCATATGACTCTTTAGTTTTAGCATGAATTAAGCAATCATGCACACTCTTCCCACCAGTAATGCAGCCTGCTAACATCAGCTAGCAACCTTTTGCCCAAATATGGTCACTTCTGGGTCCAACCAACATGCAAAGTTTTACTAAATACAACATGAGAGTCGTTTGTGTGACCTAATGAATACATTTATAATTATTATAATAGGATTCAATGGACAGGTTTAATCTGTTTAATCTGAAATAATCAAAATTCTAGATTCAGACAAAATATTTATGGATAAAAGTCTAAAAATATTTATATTCTCTCAGTGTGTGTCATCCTCAAGCACAAGCAAAAAGTTTTCTATTTTGGAAACCTGCAATTCCTGCACGATGGACAAAATCGCTCCATCCAGTGAACTTTAAAGCTGTCTGAGACCGCCGAGGGAAAGAAGGGATGGAAGAAGAGGAGGGAACGAGAGCGTGTGCTGCTTCCAAACCACAAATGAGTCAGATGATTTCTCCTGCCAGCCTTTCTAATGCATCAGCAAGCAGGAAAAGGAGGAGGGGGAGAAGTTGGTCTAGCTCTGTGTTTTATATCTAAAGCCCTGACAAAGGCCGAGCTCACATATGCTCAAAAATGCTACCTCACGCTACTGAAAGCTCCTCATCCGGCACACATTAAACATTTCTGCATGACCCTCCATGCCTCAGGCTTAAATAAAGAAAGATTTGTTTTAGTGCTAATGCAACAATATCGAGTTGCGTTATCCTAGTTTGGCTACTTCCGTTGCTTCCAGCCAGACTGACATGAATTATGAAGGTGTATTATGTGGGGCAGCACTACAGAGGGAGAGGCTGGCGGAAAATCTGCAGTGTGAAGAGGAAAGCTACGTATTGCAGTTAAGAAACGTATCCTCAGGTTCAGGATGTAATTCACTGTCAAAGCCATAGATTTCAACCTGGCGACATACCTTTAGAAGGAGTAGTGATGTACTCTGTTGAACATGAGTCTTAATCTATAACGAGCCATTATGCTACCTCACAGTCTCAGCACGAAGAGATAATACCTGGTTTCAACTCTCTTCAGCTCTCGATGCTTTAAAGAGCAGGTAGATGGAGCGACTGTGCTCAAAGCCATCCTATTTAAAACTGCGGCCATGATTCATCTTTTTTTTACCTGTTTAATGTAACAGTAGCACAAGTAGCAAACCACAGAACAGCTGTGTTGTGGAACAAAGGTGATGACATACATTGGTAAGGACACCGTCGCCCTTCTCATTCACGCAGCCCTGCAGACTGAAGGTGAGGTCGTGGCAGCTGACCACTATACGACGACCAAAACGCTCCTCGAAGGGCTTCACGTCTGGCTCGATCCCAGAGAAGTCCAGCCTCTGGATATCAGGGAGGAGGAGAGTGAGAAAGCAGGAGAGGGGCAAGAGTGGTCCAGCGGAGAGGAGGGAGGATGAGCGTGAGGAGTTGGAAGGGGGAGGAGAGATCAAACAGGGTGAATCAATAGTGAAATAAATAAATCATAGGAAAGCTAAGCATTTTAAAGGAATAACCTTTTGTACCTGTGTCTCAGGATCCAGAGAGGAGAGCTTCAGCCTGCCTTCGTTCCTGTTCATCTTACTGAGCTGGTCTGTCTCCCTGGTGTACTGCAGACAGACAGCAGCGATGTAAGCGAGCTAAAAATCCATCAGGTGTTTCTTTCTTCTCTTTTTTTAACTGCAGAATTTTTTCTCCCATGAATTTATTTATCTATACAAACAAATGGTGTAAATTTGAAAACCTACATCGCCTCGTTCTCGAGGTATCGAGTTCACAAAGTTGCGCTGGAGTGATGACAACAATACCCCAATCACCCTTTCAGGCTGAGGGACAAACCACACAACAAACATGAAGAAACTGTTTCCACAACAAACAGCATTCCCATCTGTTTCTGTTTGATCCACGTCCCCGCCAAAACTCTAAATTAAAATATTCAATGCCTTCATGGGCCCTGGCCTCCTCAGGACTCCCCGAGTTATCATAACGAACTGCTTAACACTTGAAGCAGACATAAACAGGAAGTTATCAACTGATGATATGTTTTAGAGATAAAAGACAAAGTCTGGCTTTTTTTTTTTACTTTTTTTTTACATAAATATCCAAAATATGTATATTACTCTCACATTTTAAGAAAAAAATCTGTAACTATCTCTGATACCTTTTGTGAACTCTTCTAACACATTAAACAGTAGCACTTCAGCCGCTGCGTTCCTTCTCTTTTATTTGCACGCTTTATTGCAACAGATCTTTATAGCTTATTTGCATGGACTTCATTTAAGAATGAGGCAGCAACCGCAGGTAGAAGAGCAGCCCTTACTGTAATGGTCCGGTACAGTGTACTCAGTGCGCTGCTTGTAAACTTACACAAACAGAAAAAGACAGAGGAAGGTTGCTATGTAGTCAAGGGACAAAAGGGGGGAAACAAAGGGCGTCCAATGGAGCCCAATCAAAGCCTCAGGTTTAGGTAAGAGCCCTCAGAGTCCATTTCTCTCCCCTCTCTTCCTCCTGTTCGCGCCTCTGTTCTCACTGTCTGCTCAGCCTGCAGACAAACTCGACCTTGTTTTTACGTGCACAGAGAAAAGCTTTGCTGCAGTGGCCCAAAGCAAACAGAGTGGAACAGCAGCAACAGAGGGCTTTGTTGCTGCTGTGTAGTTTGGGGTTTATAGACACATCAGAGCGGCTCTGTCTGAGCACCACAAATAAAAGAGACGCTGAACTTGTTCTGCTTCCGATTCATTTTTTAGATAATGTCTCATTTAAATCATCTCATATGCTTTCTTATTATGTCATTTACTAAAGCGCCACAGTGTGATTTAACAAACCACTGATCTGTATTCAGGATTATGCATCTGTAGCTGTAGCCCACAGGTGGCTGTGAGTCAGACTGTTCTCCTTTGATTTTTGCAGATATCTGCAGCATCACAAAGAACACATGCAAAAACGAGATGTACATTTAGTTGAATTTAATGCCTTAAAGTTTGCTCACTTCTTTTTTTTAGTTGTTTTATGTTATGCTAAAGGTTGATAGGGTGACAAACCCCCTTTAGTTTCTAATGGAGGACTTCACCCGTATATTTTAACACATGCACGGCTGTTTGCAGAGAGCAGCTCTGTGTAGAATTTGCTGATGGTTACTGAAAAGACCCGTCTGGGTCTGTGTTCATAAATTAGTGCGGTGTTAATAGCCACAGAACTTTCCACTCCCTTCAGCACATTTCTGCAGCTTCACACTAATTTGACCCACTTGGTAAGTCTGGCCCAACTAACGCAGCTTCATTAATCATCTATCATTCCTTCATACCTTGATGAGTTCAGTGTGCAAGCTCCTCCCCGAGTTCTCCAGCATGCTCTCGCCTTTACCTTGGCTGGCCGTGTCATCATCTGAGAGGAAAAGGACAATAACCAGACATCAGTACATGTAATCCACATGAATGCCTGTTCACCAAGAACCATGCACACTACAAGTCCCTATAAAGCTTCCCTCCCTTAATGCTAATACTTCTTTTGTTCTCCACTTATCTAGTTTCCTCAGTTTTCTTTCTTTCCACACCATTCAGTAATATCAGAATCAGAATACTTTATTAATCCCTAAGGAAATTATATTATGCCAAGTTTTTGGCTAATAGCTCTTTTGATATCATCTTGGTTCAAAACTAGTATTTTATGCCTGTCAGCGTGTTATCTTTGGCACTTCTCGTAGATTTAACAAAACAAATGGGAATACATTTGTTGTTTTTGCAACAAAGTGCCTAAAGATACAATTTTAAAATGTTTATTTCCCTCTGTCTGCTCTATGTAGACACATTTACTTATCCTAAGTGTCTTTTTTATGGTTGATCGATTCACACGTCCGTGTAAATGACTTAGCAAAAAAAATACTCCTCTGACAATGTTCAGGATTGAGTCCAAGAAAGACTTTGAAGGACCTTCAGAAAGTCTTGAGAACCATTATTCAAGTCCACTTGAATAGAAGTGAGCGGTGGCTCAAGGTTGTTGCACTGTCCTGTATAAACAAACTCCATTGTTCCTCAGTTAGCTGATATACTAGCATGTTATTGTCTCAGGGGCTACAGGTGAAGGAGTCCGCCTGCTAATTGCATATGTGTGACTGTAACGTGGAAACCAATGGAAAAAAACATGATAGGCCCGTGGTTAGAATCAGTGTTTAAAGTAAGCTGACTATGAAACTATAGAAACCTTTAAATAAGACTATAAGTACTATGTTGACTGAAAGATAATGTAGACATGTAACTGCTCAAAGTTTGGTAGAACAGCTCACCAAGGACACAGTCCAGCGACTCAGCACCGTTCCTCCTGTCCTGGCCAGCCTCTGTGCTGCTCTGCAGAGCCTGTTTCAGTGTGGCCACCCATTCCTCCATCTCTGCCTCACTGTCTGCAGCCAGGAAGTGGCTATAGCGGTCTTGCATCTTAAGCTCAAAGCCATTCCGCCGCATCTTGGGACTCTGAGGAAGAAAGATCATTTTTGACTGATTTTTGACTAACAGGTGGAAACTGATGAGAATTACAGGATCTTTGGTACAACTAAATAAGCCGTTAAAAGCACGGCGTAGGGAATCAAATGTAATCAGAAGAATCTCAACTTAAATTCAGAAACAAACTGAGAGTCAATGCTATTCGGCCATGACCAAACAAAACCTGATTTCCATGCTAAACTCAAGCTTCCTCATTAAATCCATGAGCCAGAATGAACTCCCTCACTCCCCCCATTCATATTCTGAGCGTGCTCATTAAACTGAAAGCTTCCTGGCTGCTTTCTCAGCCAGGTCAGCTCTGCCTGAGGAGCAATCAAGGTACTAGGCTGTGCCATGAGCCAGCAACAGCTCTTCATAATCTGCTAGAAGCTGACGTTTCTGCCCAAGTCACTGGAATGCAGCAGATCTGCCCAATTAAAGCAGCCAAAAGCCCCCAAGGGAAAGTAAGACACAGAAACACACTGAATTTCACGAGGGTGGGAGCTCACGCCAAGTTCTGAAACCTCGCAGAGAGCGCACGAGGGAAATAAACACAGTGAGTTTAATTAAGCACACCAACATGGTCACAACAGAGAAAACAGCTTTATCCACTGCTGCTGGGATCCTAATTGTACTGAGTCTACCTGGATGACATCTATACAGGAGTCCAGGTAGATGGATCCTTTGGTTTCCTTGCAGTTTTTCTCATCCTTATAAGAGTTGAGGATGTAGGAGCCATCAGGGAGCTGAGACAAGTAGAAGTACCTCCTCTTGAACACCTGCAATCCAGAGCACATCTCATATGACTCATCTGACAACTCATGACAGCAGAAATATGACACTATGACATGTGACTTCAAGCTCATGTGCTGCCTTCCTAATGTAGTTAAAATTCCAGAATGAAGGGCAGATACACTGGATACTGCAAGTTATACAGCTGTGTCTTTCAGCAACAGCCTTTTGTTGTTACTGTCCCAACTTTGGAGATGAGTTGCTGTTATCAAATTCCAAATTAGCAAATATTATTCTTAAAATGGTACAGTTTGTCAGTTCCAACAGTTTATATACTTTCACTATCTGAGACCATATCCTCATTTAGGTTAGACAGCATTTCTAGTAGATAATGGCAGACAGCTTGTACACAAATTAAGGATGCGGTTTGGGGAAAGCCTCAGAGTATTTCTCATGTATTAATGAGAAGTGAATGAATTGAAAAAGAGAGGGAGGGGCACCAAAAAGAGAACAAACAGGGGTTGTATGTAGAGAGAGAACTGGAATGGGCATGCATCGAAGCATGGTCCCAGTCCTTAAATTCATATAAATTATCTCCAACTCTGTGTTCCTTTGTTCATAAATGACAGATTCATGTGCAAATCATTACAGTCTGTTTTTATTTACATTTTACATACCACCCCAACATTTTCACAATTGGGTTTGTATGTTTCTCATGGCGCTACGTCTCATATGTTGCATGCTGAACTTGTTTGCACGATCCTGGACATTCAAAACATTCTCAGTTCAATTCAGTTTAACTTTATCCATATAGCACTGGTTCACAGTAGCAGCAATTTCACTGGGAAAGTAAAATGATGTGGGCTGATTATTCAGGACTGTGAAAGTGAGGGTTTATGCTGGGTGGGACGGTGTTACAGGATAAAGTCACGTACATCGATGCAGCTTTAACGGTGTATCATTTTTCCAGCATTACAAATTGCAGCTGCAGCTACGCTCCTATTCTGACCTATACATGCTTGTGTTGTTTCACTTGTTGCTGTTATGCTGTGATAACAGACAGGAGGTCTGGTGCTGACTCACCCTCATGGAGACAGACAGGCTGCTATTGATGTTGGCTTTCTGAAGCCAGCCCTGCTTCAAGATGCCTCCCCTCTGGGAGCACAGCGATGCCGAGTCCTGACACACAAACACAAACACTTGGCAATCAGCAAAGACGGATTTCATTACTGCGGTCAACTCACGTTAATGTCGTTGTTTGTAGTATTTTCTGCCATGAAGAAACAATTATTTTTTCCTGTGGTTGTGAGAACTGTGTGTTAATTAGAGCAGAGCTGTATTAACTTTGTCAGTGAGAAAGCATGAACATAAATCAGTGTGTGGGGAGAATTTCTTTGGGATCCCATGAAGCAGTTCATCATAATTCAGGCTTTGTCCTGTCAGTGTAACATCTCCATCTCAACCAGTAAATATCATGGGACTGTTCATCACCACCACAGAAAACAAATCTGTTAGTGATCACGCTCATACACACAAATGCACACACACATAATGGTAATGCATCGGGCCACTCGAAGGAATACAACATGCAGAAATCATAACACAGAGCAAGAAGGGTTCTTGTACCTTCTCTGACACACAGCTCTCGCTGTCCTCCTGACAGCTGCGACTCAAGTCTATACCTGCTATTATCATCTACTGACTGAGTGCTATTAACCCATAAACTGACAGGTCTGTAAAAAGGTGCTACTATTCTTATCATCTTATCAAAACATGGATGCACAAAGATGCAGAGATAAAATAACAGACGCCTGAGCTGCCCTCCCTGTGCAGCCAGCAGAGCAGCAGCATTTACTTGCCTTCAGTTAAATTTCCTCTGTCTAAGTTTATCTGCATCCGGCCTGAGGGTAGCAGGGGGAGGAGGGTTGATGAGAGCTATTTATAGAAACTATAAGGGTTCTGGTTTCACTGGCCTGCAGTCGTCAGTCTAAGAAGGGGTCGAACAACAAGCCGGAACATGCAAGACACGGGTAATACCTGCTTCGCTGAGCAGAAGGCTTTGAAATTCTAAGCAAGATTTATAGAAGAGCACTAAAAGCTGTGCACGTGCACACGACACGATGTGTCCATAAAGGGCCCAGTGAGTCAATAGCCTATCATTCCGCCTCCCTGTAGGGAACGACGTCTGTGATCTAACCACGCTCAGGCCGCTCTACTCACCTCGTCTTTGGCGTCTTCATCGATTTCAAACACATGAGCTGGCAGTTTGTCCGTCTTCAGGCCTTTGCTTTAAAAACACAAAACAGAGGGTGAATGGATGAAGCTGGCCTTCTCCCCCTCTGCTGACAGCTACGTCACATATCTGGGTTCTTTATGTCTTTCTTGTTTGTAACGCTAGATCAGATTACAGCCTCCTTCATGTATTTTTTATGTTCAAAAATACTTCTCAAAATTCATGATTGCAGTGATAAAGTCATTTCCTCAGTAAGATTTATCACCATGGAAATAAATTCTTTACATCTGGACTGCACCTGCTGTGTGGAGGAACATCTGGCTGAACATCAGAGCTGCACTAACACATTGATCCAGCTGAGGAAATCCGCTGCATGTTACACATCTGGCTGTTTTACCTTATTTTAGCCTGTATGTTTTCCCATATATCCAAACTACATTTTCAGTTTATTCCACTCATTTCTGTCTCATGTTCCTTACCTCGGCAACATGCGGAAGTCTCCAGAATAAGCCTCGTATTTGTAGTTGATTACGTGCCAGTCAGTGTTGTACATCTTAATGCACTGCAGAACACAGAGAGCTGGATTAGCAGTGGATACGTTCAAATGGAAAAAGCGAGCCATACCAGCAAGCAGACCTTTTTTTAATGACTGTAAATGACGGAGGAGGATTTTGGGGTGACGAATCAACTTCGATCATTTTTCATGAACTCAAAATACAAGTCTGCAAAGCATCAGACACTTTTAAGTGGACTTTTTGTGTTTTTAATTCAGCATAGAACTGCAAGCAAAAAGTCTCCTGCAAGTCATCTGAATGGATCTTTGTTCAATAAATGCTGAGCAAGCCCAGGGTCTGTTTTAACTGCCCCTATGACAGTTGTTTCCGTGCTACATTGCAGTCATGACGGCTGGCAGATGAACACAGATTTAAAGCCTGGTAGAGCAGCAGTGTATGACTGCATCGTGCCAGAGAAGTCTGTTTTTCATTGCTAATACAATATTTCATCAGCGTAACACGTGTTTACGACTGGACGGTGAGTACTCCCGTTTCTTTATGAGCTCCCAAGGAACACGTCAGGGTCAGTATCATGCAGGCTGGTGTGAAATCATCAAGACACAGCCTGTTTTGTTGATCATTTTTACTCGTATTCTTTACTGAGCAGACTGCAATTAATGATATATATGATAATATAATGCAAAATAACTGTAGTACCTCTTTGGCAAACAGACTCCTAGCCTCCCGCTCGGCATTCTGGGGCACAGAGGGAACAACGGTCCTCCTCTGCCGGGAGATCTGAGACTCCTGTACGCATGCAAACACAAAATGAGCCACATGTGGATTCACATGCATGGTGCATGATGGAGATATTTCTCATAACATCAAACACGGGAAAAGAGAATGAGAGAAAACAGAAGACAAATATACGAAGAAACAAATTCTCTCAGTACGAAGGAGAAGAGTCGACACAAACAGATGCACCACTAGAACAAAACCACATGTGTCTGAAGCAACAGCAATAAATACCTGACTGGACCGTATGTGAGAGCTGGACTCAGCCGTGAATAACTGGGCCTAGTGTTTTGAGGATGTTCAGTGATTAATGATGGGAAAACGTCCTTTGGAAAGTAATAGTTCACAGCTCTTTGACTCGGACAGATTGGAAAAGCAGCTGATTTTGGCTGTTTACTGTGGAAATTTCAGCGCAGGTGCTTTGAGCGTAACATATTTGTAAAAGATCCATAAATCACAGGCCGTAGACGGAGACGGAGCCAAAGACAGAGGCAACATATGTGACGGGTTAAGCCCTGCACTAGTTTATATTGCGAATGAGCACTTCCTTTAACTTGAACCTTCTGGGAGAATACTAGTGTAACTCTTGAAATAACAGGAATGACTTGAGATTCAAAAAATTTACTTTAAAAAGTAACTATGTTCAAATCGTTACTTTTTAAAGTGCTACGACAGTAATTAATGTCATATTGTCCTTGGATTTTTGCTATTTTAACGGTGTAACGTGGTTTTGGGGCCCAAAACAGAGTTCAAGTTTAGCTAGCAATGGGCCACCTTGATAATAAGAAATAAACTGATAAGGATACTAAACTAAGAGCATAATAACAACTAAGCACATCACAATATTGTAGATCTAAAGCTTATATTCCATGTAGCACAATAAACAGAACTGTTGCAGATTACAGAAGAAATCTATACAAAATAACAGTTTAAACCTGTTATAAAAAACAGCTGACACATGGTTATTCTGTGAGAAACTGCAGGAAGGATGGCGTGGACTCACCGAGACATCATCCACAGGGCAGAGCAGCAGGTCTCTGTGGGGGTCACTGTGGATCTGAGCCTTTCTCTGAAACACCACAGCCTCATAGTCGAGCGGTTCAATGATCTTTGGCTGCTCCTGAAGGGGGAGGAAGGAAAGGACACCAACACATGTCATTTCAAATCAACTTTTTTTCTTCAGTGCACCAATTATGTTTGTCTTTTCTGTGGTTCTGGTGGGCCCTGCGCACCCCTGCTGTTTGAAAGCAGCTAATGAGTGTTCACCTCTGGAACTCCTCACCACCCATGCTTCAGCAGAGCCACAAGAGATTAAAGACACAACCACAAAGTTCAGAGGGCTGTCACAGTGCAGGAAAACAGCTGCTGGGAGAAATGTGGGCTGATGGGGGGGAAATAAAGCAAAAGATGACAAAAACGGAAGGAACTGAAGATAAAGTCTCAGGTAAGGGTAGCAAAGGCAACAACTTCATCGATTCATGAAGTCTGATAAAGCTTGACAGAGACATAATGAAACTAAAAAAAAGCAAGTTCAACCAAATACCACAACAAACTATCGCGACTTCCTGTTTTAAGTTTCATAGAGAAGTAGATGACAACAAATGGGCCTTTCCACGGTGTCTTAAAGAGGCATGCAGCCTCTGTTCACTGTAGCTTTCCACAACTGGGTCAGAATGTGATCTCACATATAAATCTAGCCCACTTGGAAGGATTGAAAATTAATTCCAACAAAGTTCCATTTTAAGCTCAAGTTAAGCAGAGAGAAAAGTGATGAAAAGCTTAGCCCGACAAGGCTCTGGCTCAGCGACACCACGCTGCTTGGAGGAAATCAGACTGTATGGATTTGATCAGCGTCTGTGCCCCATTAGTGAGCCGCTGCTACATAGTCTGATACACGCTTAGTGGGCAGACGCAGTGGGGAATCTAAGGAGCCGAGGCTGTAAAGAGCTGACTGAGCTCTGCAGCTGGAAGAGAATGACTGAGCGATTTTCCACCTTGTACTCTGTCATATTTCCATTCATGTAGCTGAGATTAGAGCTTTGTGCTTCTATTGCAACAGAAAGGCAGTAGTTTGGCTCCTGCTTGCCCCCCTCTCTCTTCACTTTAGGTTAAGCCTATCATTAGGATTGTTTACCTGTGCAATTATTCCGGCTGGATCCAAGCTCTCACATAGGCCTTTTGGAAATATCCACCTTTATGATCAAATATAGCATTCACCCGTTTGAAAGAGCCTTAAAACATATTTTGCTCACTTTGAAAAAATATATATGTCTTCAGCAACATCTCATATATTGCTATACACTCCCTATTTAGGCTGTATTTTTACAGTGTGTGAAAAAGTAAAGTTGAAGCTCAAAACCAAAATGCCAGCTGTTTTTTTGTATCGTTTCCTCAAATTTCTTCCTGACATATTGGATATTTTGGGGCATATTACAATTTTCGAAAGTGCGCTGGATTTAGACAAGTGCAGGCTTCTTCAGTTTAGTTAAGTAAAAAGTGTGGGACCACTTTGCACTTTGTTTATTTTTTGTTTTTTTAAAGAAAAGTGAAAAGGCAAAAAATAAGAGCTTTGCTTGTTTGCTTGTTCGAAGAGCTGAGCTCAGAAAATCCATCCAAATGTGTTCACAGATTTGCAGACTAGCTCTAACTAGAACAGAGGGGAAAGTGGGAGACCCCGAGGTAAGACTTGTAATAGATGACTCCAGGCTCAAATGATAACTTTATTTACTTTATTTTTAAAGAAACTAAAGATGATGCTCCAGACAAACAACTAGCTACATCCACTTTGGACAGGCTCCTGTTATACATGAGCGCTACTGAGACTCTATCACTGCAGCCAGCGTCACAAATCATCTGCTCCAGCTCTCCTAACACTTCCACGCTCTTACTTTGTACAGGTTTGCTTTACCTTAATCTTTTCCCCTTGTTTTGGGCCACAGTTTACACCTATTTATGAATGAATGTGTTACCCTACAGCTGATTGTGTGTCTGTATGCTGGAACATGTATTCTAATCTTTAACATTTGGCTTTTATTGATACCGTGAAGCACTTTGTAATTCTGTGTTTTGAAATTTGCTGTACAAATAAAGTTGTACAGAAATAATTTCAGATGTGCTAACACAGTCAGTTTGAGTTTTAACATGGTAATTATTGCCATTTTGATCAATTTTATTTCCTTTTAAACCAAAACAAATGCTTTTCGTTTTCTCCAAAACCCTAAATCTTCAAATCAGGGTGCATGTTTCAGGAGTGCATGTCGGCTTCTTGAATATGGTGGCATCTGTGCATGAGCCATAAATGAAGAGAAAGTTCTCCCTTTTCAAAGTAACCAGTAATTTAGCCTGTGAAAGAAGTGTGGTACATGTACATGTTCCTCCACAATTTTCCACCAGAGCCTGACTTTCTTGGCAGTCCACACAAACCCTGTGTCTCGCATTTTTTAAACCACTAATTTAAATAAAAACTTCCTGACCCTAATGGTACTTGTGCTATGTGGATTTAAGTATTTTCCTATTTATGCTGCTATGTAGCATCTGTGCTATCATTTTACATGCAGACCCAGCGGCAGCAAAACAACACCTACAAGTCTGGTAAAACCATTACATATGGCTGTGCACCGCCCCTGCACCCTACACAGCAGCTCTGCTTCCTGTCATGTGCAACAAGCCTGAACCGCAGCGCTACAAGTCAGAGGTGACAGGCTCGGCAGCACGCACTGCCTCCACTGCAACGGTGATCACGTTACAGACAGAAGGAGGGAGTAAGAGGAAGCAAGTTGTGAAGGAGCAAGTTCTGCTTTTACTGAAGAAGCTTTGCAGCCACAGGCGGTGTCACTGATTGAGAAACAGAGAGGCACAAAGAGAGCTGAAAACAATCAAAGGGATGTAGCGCAACACTTGGGTGTAGCTTGAAAGCAGTCAAGGCTCTTTAAACGGTTGCCACCTCCAATTAGGACACACACTCACTTCTCTCAGCTATCAGTGAGCTACATTCACTGAGTACAAAGCACAACTCCCAGCCCGCCTCCATAGGACTACAATGATGACGATGATGTTGGGCAGCATGCATTCCCAGATGTCTGTGTCCCATTATGGTTCTGCAGATGTAAGGCACTCGCGACTCCAACGTGACCGAGTGGATTTCATTACTTTTAAGAGGGGAGCTTACACAGTATATACACACACTGACATTAGAGTCACATACAGCATAAAGCAGCTCCACTGTCCCACAGCTGACCCCACTAAGTACTCCAATCTGTGTGTAAGTGAGACGCACAGACATACGTCTGCTTAATCTTTCTCTTACTTCCTGTCTCTTTAAAAAAACAAACAAACAACGACTTGATCTTTAATCTTTACTTAATCTAGAAAAAAAGCATATCTGTTCTTAGTTACACCTGTCTCTGTTCTCTGTTTTCTCCGTAATGTCATGGGTTACAGGATATCTGTAGAATTTATCAATAAATGAATCTATTTATTTATAGATTTCTGTATCGATTGTCTACAGAATATCTGACAACAATCCATGGAAACAAGATGCACTCAGGCATCTTGTTTTATTTAGATACCCTGATTATGACAAAGCTATATTTAAAATACCAATATGCCTCATATCACATGCCAGTACCAATTCTTTTGTTTTTTGTACAGTATTTCCCACACATAAAAACTTGCTAACGATTAAACTTGGAATTAGGAACAACTTTTAGGGATCTTTTCCTCCTTTTTTAGCCATCCACAATCGATTTATTTTGAAAGTTTAGTCACTGCCAATCAGCTAGGCCCGACTCTTCCCACTTTGTGTTTTCACTTATGACTGGTTCTCCAGTCTGACGGCTTTTGCGGCAGTGCTCGGTGTCATTTAGCCACTTTCCCACAGAGTCTATCACCCTGCAGTCAAATGGAGGCTAATTGCCAGCTGGCAATGGAAGTCTTTCTTTTGCTCCAGAGATCTGCTGGGAGCTGGCGTGCTGCTCTAACCTGCAGTCCGTGGGGAGCTAGCGGATATGCAGCAATGCTCCTATTGGGACTACCATCAGATGCACTCCAAGACCCTTAGAATGGGATCCATCTGAAGGATGATGCTCAGCTATTAATTTTCAATTTGACCAATCAAATATCTCTTTTTACGAGGGAAAAAAATTCCATTTATAAAATAGATTTAAAAAAAATCTCTTCACTCTTCAACAGATTAAATGGCCACTGACTTTGGAAAACGCTACCGTATTTGTAGAAACAATGACATGAGTCATCAACCCCCATATCTGCCAAAGCCGACATTCAGCCAATATATCGATGGCTTCCTGAGCCACTAGTCCAAAATCCAAAGATATTTCATTTTCACATTTAAAAAGCTGGATTCCAACATTTTTATAGCTACTTCCCACTTCCTTTATTTCCCCAGTGGGGCACTACAGCAGCTGGATCCTTATATTGGCCTTATTTTTTCATCCATTGCAACCCTCCCATTTACTCAGGCTTGCCACCAACACGTGGGACACACTACCTTCTGACCCCTGAGGCTGGGTTTATGACTCCTCCTGGTCTCAAACCAGGGGACTTTTGCATGAAAGGCAAATGTGTGAACCACAGACACACCACAGATACCAGCAACTCCCAGTGGCTGTTTTCTGAAATTATAAATCACTGTGTACTTGTTATCAGATTACCTGAGAACACACAGCAGGACTCACGTTTATCAAGTCAGATTAAATAACGCCAGAGACACCGGCACAACACAGAGCGGTAATCACACGGTTTCAATTTTAGGATTGGTACGTTATCATTGTCTAATTGGTTCAAAGCAATTTAATATAATAGAAAACAAAACACACACACAGATGTGGATTTGATAGCAGGACTTTCTAGGAACAGCAGGAAGCCCAATAACCACTAACACATCTCTAATGGGAATTTCCATGGAACACAGTTGGCTCGAGGCCAGACAAAAACCCACATGTTCTCCATTGTGTAGTTTCCTTTTAGTTTTTCTATGTTTTATGTCATATATAACACTGTGCAAAAATCTTTGGCTTCCAAGGATCCAGATTCTGTTGCATCTTTTAAACTGGTCTCGACCGATAGTTCTGCGAGCTTTCTGAAGATCCTTAAAGTCTTGATTTGGACCCTGGGTGCTTTTTGTTTGTTTGCTCCATTAACCCACATAACGCTGGCATATGAATCATTCAAGCATAAAACGGGTACCTAATCAGGGGATGTCTGCACAGACAGCTTAGCAAAGAGCCAATTTTAATGTTGGTAATTACAGCCTGTCGCAAAAACATAGAATTTGTTCCCATTTCTTTTGTTGAATCTATGAAAAATATCAAAGATGACACAAACATAAAACTGTAGTTTTTGTATGTCCATTCCAACAAAAGCCTATTAGCCAAAAAATTAGTTTGCAGTATGTCCTTAAAAAAATGAAGGAAAGTGAACAAATGAAGGATAAGCGAAAAAGTATCAGGACTAAAAAGCTTTTTACACCAGACGACCAGTATCTGAAAGTCATGTCCTTAAGAAACAGGAAGTCCTATGTCCTGTTTAGGACCTGAGAGACACATCTGGGCCTTCAGCTGATTAATCGACTGTTCGCTGAAACATCATCAGCAATGATCTCAATAGAAGAGGGACTGTCATGAAGCCACTCTTAGAGAAGGGAAATGGGGAGAAAAGGCTGGAGTACGTCAAATTACACAAGGCTCAAAATCAAACAAGCTGTGAAAACAGATCTTCTAAAGAGATGAGAAAAAGTCAGACGGCTTCAAAAGAAAAGTCCAATAGTGAGTTTTTACAGTCATGTGTAGTTTTATTCAACATTCTCCTTAGAAACTGATAAGATAGTTATTTTTTCCCTGTTGGGGCCCAGGAGTAGAGTCCTCTTCCTATAAGACCAACTCTCCTGAGACTAAGCTAAGAATGAATCCGCAGACACAGTCACAGAGGATGCATTGGTCACAGCATGCCCAAGGGAATCCCCATGTGAAATTAGCACAGGCCATGCACCCTCCACAAAACAGCATTTGTTCTCAGCTGCAGCCCAACCTTAAAACAGGAAACAGTAGACATACACACAGCCACACAACACTCTCACCTCTGTAAAAAGAAAAACAATCAGTGCCTTATCACAGGGTTTTTAAACTTGGAAGCGCCTTACATCACACAACTCAAGATGAGCATCATGAGACTGATCTCAAGGGGAACAAGAGTTTATCTCTTATCCAAACTAACCTAGAACTAAAAGGAAAAAGATGCAAGAAGCCGCAGTCACACAAACACAAAGCAGATGAGTTAGCAGATGCATTTTGTTAAAAGAAAAAAGAAAACAAGTCATTATTAGGCAAGCGTTAATGCTGCGCTGACATCACTGTGGTTTAACTTCAAGACAAATGTCACGCCTTCGATTTACTGTTATGAAAATCCTTCCCCTGACACACAAATGCTGCATCAGCAGGATACTAAACGCTGTTCATTTCAAGCCACTGCGCCTAATCCCAATGACAGCCACCAGCATCGACATTCATTCAAAGAACACCTTCTGCTTTGCACAACCATCGAGACAAATGTGATAAAAAGCAATTACGCAGACAGGCTTCTCTATGCACAATGTGAGCAATTTCCAGCAGAAACAGAGAGGCGAGCACTCACAGCCAGACACACACACACTGCTCCAAGGCAAGGACAGGGAAGCCATGCTGCTGCAGCTGTCCAACTGGCACTGCTCTTCATCCGCCAGCACACAAAAGGAGCCGCACAGAGCTGAGAAAGCGTGTGTGCTGGAGGACGCTGTCATTTTATTTATTTATTTCAAATAAAGGCCGTTTAGAAAAACCAAGCCACCACGTGGAGTGGATTTAAAGCATATACCTGCTCCCACAGTGACCCTGGTTTATAAGCCTTTGCACAGGTTGCAGCAGTGGCAGTTATGCAGACATACCAGGGCTTTACAGAAAGATGTAATAATGAGGACACGGACGGAGCGCGAAAACTCACAAAACAGACATAAAAGTCCAGGAAGAAGAGCAGCCACCTAGAAAGGAGGAATAGTCCGTATAGGCTTATCCTCCCCGGGGAGGGCAGAGTGGAGGGGGGTGGAGGGGGTCGGCTATGAGTTACATTATCCCTGGTGGCTAAAATGACCGGTTCACAGCCAGCCTTTAAAAAGCTCCGCTCACCACAAGGTCCACGGTGGTCCTCACAGCCTCCGACACGCTCTGTCTGACTTCCGCGGCCGTCCCGGGTTTGCTCAGCCTCTTTGTGAATTTTCGCACCTCAGACATTTCGCTCCCCTTTTAGATAAATAAAAATCCTCTTCCTCTTCTTCTTCCGATATGAGCATGCCGCGGTACCGGGCGGAGCGGCGGGCAGCGCTGTTTCCTGACAGCCAGATGTGAGACGGTGCTGGAGGTGAACCAGCCAGCGGTTCACGTCGCGAGGCGGGGCCGTTGCTGCTGGTGGTGCTGCCACCGCTGCTGCTGATGATGTTGGAAGGAGACCAAAGAGGGGCTGACAGCGTGAGATGCTTCACTCGGACCCACTTCCGTTTCTCCCGCCCCGGCGGAGAGCAGATTCAAAGATCGTCAGTGTGAGATGATAACACGGTCCACATACAAGGACTGCAAACACAGGTCGCATTTGGAGAGTTTATTACATTTTTAGCGTCACAGGTGGGCTTTTTAGGTATTACTTATTCTTGAAAAAAAGAAGCCTGAAATTTACATTACTAGGATAAGCGACAAAAACAAGTAGAAGTCCATAAATAAAATATCACAAAAACGAGATTTAATAAGTGATGTACAGAAAGGCACATTAACAATCAAGACTTCCAAAAACAAAAAACAAAACAAAATCAGTTTCAAAATATATGAGAAGCTTAAAGCTGTGTTTTGTTGTTTTAACTATTTATTGTGGAAATTAGAAATCACAGTGATTTATTGGTCATTAAAACGTATTCTGAATTTTCAAATTGATAATTATTCGTCTCATAAGTCAGCTCTACCAGCTATCTGTGCAACAATTTTCTTTTGAATCTTATAGAGGAGTTTGTTTTTGTTAATGATGTTTATCAAGACACACAAAAAGAACAAAAAAAGCGGTGCTCAGAAAAGGAAGGAAGGAGAGAAGAGATCAGGATGACTTTAGACTTTAGTGGTGTTATCAAGGGCTGTACTGAGTGCAAAGCTGAACAGATGAAATTCTGAGAGATGATTATAGAAGACTGAAACATAACCATTTCCCCTTCATCCAAATACAAACACACACACACAGAATGTGGTATAACGTGGGGGCAAGGGCCCAGAAAAATATCCTCCCCTGGCCCATCACAGAGTTGTTACGCCCATGGTTTGATGTCTGTATACGTTATGTTTCTGGTCACATCCACCCACTTAACAAGGGTACAGTGCCACAGCAAATTGTCTGTTTGTTTCTTTGTTTCTTTGAAAATTTGAACTTTGTGATGTTTAATCTTTAGTTTTTATTGTATATCCAACATACTGTCAGTGTGTCATCTATCTATCTATCTATCTATCTATCTATCTATCTATCTATCTATCTATCTATCTATCTATCTATCTATCTATCTGTTGATCAAACCTTTTGTTTCAGAGGGGCAGCCAATGGGAAGAAATTTGGTTTAAATGGAGGAGGAAGGGAGTTAAGAAGGGGTTGTGGCGAGGTCAGGAATAAAACAAGCAAGGACTATTTTGAACTGTGCAAAACTGCTCTATAAGAGTTAAAGAATGCCGGGAATAAATTAAGTATGTGTCCCCTTTATATATATTTATTAGAGCGCATCTTGTGACATCTGAAGTATTAGTACGCAGGAATTTGGCTCACTTGATGTCTTGGATTATAAAACATTGTTCCGAAGATGTGAAACAGGTTGTTTATCAGTTACTGAATCTCATCCTTCAGGTGCGATAGCTGGCTCCAGGTAAAGCTAATAGTACACTGCCACCCTGTGGACTATTCCACAAACTGCAGCAAACCAAGTGCCACCTGTAGTCTGCAGCGGTTCAGTTTTATGTTTGAATGTTCAGTTTAGCAGTGAGGGAGGGCGCTTGTTTCAGTTACAGTCTTTTTTAACTTTTTATTATAATATAAGGTAACTTTGTCAGGCATCGTTTAAGAGGTACAAAGCTATTTATGAGAGCAGCTGACTCACACTCATGTTAATGTCCCACTGCATGCACTTCAGTTTTCTTGTGCTGACAAAGTTTATATTTCATTTAGGATCAAGTGTTGACACATGAGCACCAGCCTGTATGAAAGGATGCCGTGTGCCTGTCAGGACCTGCAGTGAGAGAAGCCGTCAGCTCAAAGAAACAACAATATGAACACAGGCTGTTAGTAAGTTTAATAAATGAATTGAAAATTTATATTACATAGTTACATAAACTGTTAAAGGAAGACTTTTATCTTCAGACAACGTTGGACCGAGGCACTGAATAGATGCTTCACTCATGCTCTTCCACCTACAACTGACATGCACACTTTTCAGTGTCCATAAAGATGTATGAATTTCCACTAATAATAATAACAATAATGTCAATATTAGAAAGCAATCCAAAATGTTAATGTAGCCACATGAAAGATATAAGTTTATTGTAACAGTGCTTCTTATTCAAATGAATAGCTTTATTAATCTCTGCATTACTCAAACATGTGGAGGTCATGCAAACATTTTGTCCAGCAAATGTTTCGGAGTCAACTTAATGCGGATCTGGAATTTTTTGAAGGATTCTTTATGACTGCAGGGTGATTAAAAAAAAATAAAAAATGCAATTTTGCATCTTCTTGGCACAAATTAATATTCATGCCCTCATCATGATGATCTCAGCAAAGTATCAATAATTAAGCCAGATGAATCAATGGACTCAGCTCGTAGATGATGTCAAAGGACGTTGCAGCTCTGGCAGAGGGAAGAAGAATCAGACTGTTTCTGTTTTGAACATGTGTCAGCATCAGATACGCCCTTCACTTAGTCGTTATACTGGGTGAATTCTTTCAGTGCCCAGTTCTTCATCTCCATCTCCTGCCGTAATCTGCAGTACTCCTCGGCCAGCGCCTCAAAGTCTTTGCCCAAGATCTCGAAGGAGGCCAGCTTTAACTCGACAGACTGCTTTTCCGCTTTACACGCCTTCAGCTCAGACTCCAGCTTCTCCCTGAAAATGAGATCCGACGAGCTGGTTAGGTTTGGACAAAGGGATCAGTCAGAATGTAGCTTCAACAGAAGAATTTTAGTCTTGCCTTATTTTTCTGTGAGCAGAAATCGAGTCAGGCGTGTATGTATCCAGCTGGATTTCCACCATCTCCGCCCTTTAAAAATGAACATGAGAAACAGGAATGTGTGTATAGTTAATGCATCTCATTTTTGACTATGAGTCACGACTGGACTATCAGCACTGGATTAAAACATTCTTAGTATGAAATGCAGTCCAACTATCTGATTTACGAGAGCGTTAGAGTAATGCAAATGGCCTTATATAGAAACCAAGTCTGATGTACTGAAGCACTGAAAACGGCTTACTTTATCTTCTGCAAGATTAATTCACATTTGCCTTCAAAGTAATCCAATTTCTTCCTGTCCAGATCTGTCTGGATCTTCAGCCTGTGGTTCAAGATGAAAGACTGGAGAAGCTGAATGCACTTTGTCAGCTCCTGTGTATGAAAAGAGCAAACAGTGACTAAGCAAACAGAACACATTTACGCATTTCATGCAGCTTAATGTGGTGAGTACATTTCCTCGAAGCATATCCTTATTCCCCCCCCTCCCCAAGTGCCTCGACCAATTCATGCTTGCAGTGCTATCACTTTAAAAAGAAGCTAGTTAGCACTGTGACTTTGTGACTTGCAAGCTTGCTTATTACTACTAGCGCCCCATGTTTTTGGCTTTCTGACCCGAGCATTTTAAAACCATGTTTTATCAAATCTGACTGTGGTTCAAGTTTGTTTATATAATAGTTTAAAATTATATGTGGTGTGGTGACTTGCTCATATCAGAACTTTGTAATACATTTTAATTTCATCAAAATAAAAAAGCAGAACCAGACAACAATGATGGGCTGATGCAGTTTTTCCTCAGGGATACCTTATAAATGTTGGTCTCAGGATAATAACCACTTAGTCAAGTCAGAATGAGCATTTTGATGAATGATGCAGTGTGCAGAAAATCACAGGTGCAGGAATTCATGGATCCAGCTTTTTCCACTTCTAATAAGATACCAATACTTTGGCTTCAGGTGTCTGCTAATCCACTGTCAGTGTTAATGTAATGAGCTGAATCCCTCACTCAAAGAAAGAGCCTGGGATGATTGATGAAAGCATAAAACTTACTTTTTTTCCTCTTAATTTTGTAGTAAAAATTTAATGTGAGAAATAAAATGTAACAAAATTAAATCGAAGAATAGTAATTCACTATACTGGTATTCATTAGTAAAATTATAGCGTTACAGCAAACACAGAACTGCATGAAATAGACTGGACTGCTGATCGATATCCCCACTAAAAGCATTCCCTTACAGTGAGGTAGAGCTCAGTCTGTCTCTGCAGAAGAACCGTGTTTTCTCTGCACGTCTCCTTCAGACTTTCTGCTCTTTTCTTCTCTTTGTCCAGCTGTGCTGACAGATGAGACAGCTTGGCCATCTTTAGACCCTCGCTCTCATGCTCTAGAAGAAATCACAAAACAGCAGGTTAGTCGTTGTGTCGAGCGAACAGAATGACGTGGTATGAAGCCATGTGGTGAAAGTGTTTGTAGCTGCTGTACCCCATTCAGGCTGATGGTAAGAGAGAAGGCTCAGACACTTTTCTTTGAGATGTTTCTCCAGCTGTCTTGGTAGACCCTGTTTCAGACTTTGTACATTCTAGTAAAGAAAATACAGCGTGGGCATGAGGAAAGCATTTGTAGTTTGAATTCATTATCAAACGGTTCTGGTGGTGTGCATGTTTTTATGGGTTTACGCTAAACAGATGCAGCACATCCCAAACAGATTTTAACTTGCATGTACTGAATTTTATGATTCACCTTCTCGGAAGGCATGAGCTCCATCACGAGCTGGGGGGTCAGGCCCAGGACCGACGGCTGGTCCTGGTTTGTTGTGTTACTGGGATCCAGCTGCCTGACACACTGAGCCACCAGTAGACACCTCTCCATCGTCTCATAGAACTACAAAGGAACAAACGCAAATTATTTGTTTTATTATATGTATTTTTTTTAAGACCATCATTAGTAAGAGTCTCCTAATCGATTAAAAACTCCATGTGATAAACTTTTGTCTATAAATATAAACTTTTATCTGACTGTTTATCTATAAAAAACATTCAATAAAGTCGTTTTAGCCGTACAGCGAGATGAAAATCTGCTCAAAATTTGACAAAGAACATACAATGAATGCTTGTTAGCCTGTCCATAGCTCACTGATAGCTCTTTATGCACTTTTAAACTGTGTAAAGAAGTGAAATGTACCATGTTCTGGTCAGGGGGTACAGTGGCATGGTGCTTCCTGACACAGTGGTTCTGGATCATCTCCTGCAGCCCTCTGTGCAGGCTCTCGGAGCGCAGCCATTGAAGTTTCTGAATCTGCAGCTTCTTTTCAGCCTGGGAAAAAAAAACCCAAAACACTCACACATGTAAGGACTCACACAGTACCTCACAAAATCAGTCAGATCCTGTCCCAGTTCTAGAAAGAAGGCTTAGCAAACTTGGAGCCAGACCCTAAACACTGAGACAGGAACCTTTGAGATTTGGAGTCGAGAACAGCTGATCAGGCTTAGGTAACGATGAGTCGCTCCATCTTGAATTAAGCACCTTTATGGGTGCTGGAAAAATAAACCAAAGCATTAATGGTAACCCCGTGAATAAAGATCAGGGTCTCTATTTGAATTCAGTTTCATTTTTAAATGCAATCGTTCACCTGTTACCTGACGAGGTTATAGGAGATGAAAATAAAATGTAATACAAATATGGACCAAACATAAAAGACTTCTGTGATTTTAACATTGCAGTCCAACCTGAAACTTCCACTTTACATGTAAAAATCTGACTCTGTGGCTTCTGATGACCAATCCAATGCAAATAAAGCTTTTGAAATGAAATATTGTTACAACATATTCAGACTGCCTGAAGCCTGTATTCACAAAACCCATTGTAAGATACATTTAGTCCAGCTGTTTAGTCCATGTAGCGCTCACTACATGCCTAGCTATCCACACAGCTTTTTCAGGTTTTGCAGGAGAAAATTTGCCAGTGAGCAGGTTATTCGAACATAATCTGTTTCTCTGGTAAACGACACAGAGGTTAAGTTAGCTCTCTTAAAACTATAAATAAACAAACAGCTTCTTTTATTCCAGTATTTTTCAGTTTTTTTAAAAAAAGACTGTTCTCTTGAGCAGAGAAAGGGTCGATCCATGTTGTTGCAATTCTTAGTTCTCGCCAGTAGAGGTCAGTAAGTCACAGACTATTTATTGAATCATAATGAGTGGACTAAAATCTCATTTCCATAGAGGTGTGACAAATTATGACTCCTCATTTCTGAATAGTACAAGACAAAAAAATACAAGAAAAAAACTGTTCCATGACCCAGTTTGAATTATTTTTTAAAACTCTACACTGATTAACTTCTGTGTTGATAAAAACAAATAGGAACAAATAGGAACAGGAACGACAGACACCTTGTCCAGCTCTGTTTTCAGCGGAGCGGTGAGTCCGGTTTGATCCACATGCTGTGCCAGAGTGGCCAGGAGTTTACAAAACTGCGGGTTCTGGATCAGATCTTCTTCAGTCATGTGACACAGTGGAAAGGAGGCGAGGACTGAGGGGAAAGGCACAAAATGCAGAGAAGTAATTAAGGACGGCCAAACTAAACGGACAATAGTAAATTTGGCAAGAAAATAAAGCTAAAAGAGCCTACTTTCGTATTTAACAATAACATCGTTATTTATACATTAATAGATAATACTTTAAACTACGTTAATTTATTACATCTACTTTCTGTTATTGCTACAATATAGGGTTACTAGTAGATATGCAGTCCACTTGTCTTCTTACCCTGTTGATGCAAAGTGTCACCCTTCCCAAGCGACGATATGTTTGCTGTCTCGCTACTACCGGACATTTTCCAATTAATTATTGTCCTTAGTATCCAAACATACAGGAGGTTTGTGGATTTGAGAACTATTTCTTTCAAACACGAAGACGAGCTGAAATCTTAAACACGTACTTCCTGAATCAAGTTGCGCGCGTTTGCCGGAAGCCTTCTTATTGGCTAACTGGACCACGTGGTCATACAGCGGTCCCTGGGTGACGGCAACGTGCTATTCACGAGAGCGTGAGGTGTTGAAGCGGAAAATATCGAGATTTTAATCTTTTCCCACTAACAACTAAACGTCCTTTGACATTAATATTAATAAAGTGACATGGCTTAAGATAAAACTGAATGTTTGTTGTTGTTAAACAACAATTACAGTAACAACAACTAGAAGCTAAAGAACGCATTTGGCCATTATGACACTATCAGAATATTCTCTTTCTTTTGTGTCCTTTGCTCCTCGATATTCTTTTTATTTTTAATTTTCCTGTTGTACTTTTAATTGTATCACATTTTTAGTTCATTTCTTGTTCATTTGTTTTTTTTTAATTTATTTTAAATCTTCACTTTTTGCTTACTGCTCACTTGGTTTGTTTGCTTCACTATCTGCATAACCTCCGATTAAAGATGTTGGACTTTTGCTTTGTCTCCTCTGGGTTCTCTTTCCCTGTGTTCCTTATAATTGGCATCTTATCCATCTACAAACAGGTATTTCACAACCACATGACAGAGGATAAGGCATACACTGCTGTGTCTCTGGGCTTTCCTTGAACAAGCAGTTAATAAAATTGACGAATAATCAAAATGTGCTTTGACTCTTATAGCTCGATGTTGGGGAGTAAAATCAATAAATGACTCAAATTATGTGTATATGGTCAAATTATATATGATCAACTATGTGCTGCAAGTTAGGTGGAGAGGGTGTTCATTGGACAGAGATGGGGCTCTCGTGTTTTCATGCTGGCTGTCAGTCTCCTCGTCCTTAAGATGATTTTGTTTTCGTGCCCTGGGCTTGTATGATCACCTCGCACCACGGCGGTTGCTGGCAGCGGAACTAACATCGCTTTGAACCTCCAAGGAGAGATGATATTAGAAGCAGATGTCTCGTTGTGCTTTAAGAAATGACAATCAAGTTTTTACATTCCACTAAATTTGGGGGATTTTTGGCTGTGGGATTTCTCCTGCTTGCTTTTTCTGTTTTTGATTATACAGCAAAGAAAGTGGATTCAAAGACGTGGAAATATCCTTCTACATGTCAAGCAGAACATTACTAGCAGGGGGGTGATTGGCAGGACTATGGCGCACACTGCCCTGTTTATTTACAGGCAATAAAACCCAGTATGTTCACCATTGTTAAAGTAGATCATTTATTTATTCTTTTATTGGGCCTGTCAAGTCTTTACAGGCTACATCAGCCCCTGTATTTATCAGTTTCTCTTCCATACATATTATATGTACATATGGGGCTGCACAATACTGGTATTCTTGTAGCGTGTCTTTTCCACATGAACACTGACTTCTCATGTTTGCTTCTCGCAGCTGTTTCCTCGCAACAGTCCCTGTCCATATCTGGTCTTCTCAGTGAAGGATTTCTTACCTAAGATTTGCCAACACTGCGTGTACTTCTCTCCCAGTAAGCGTTAGCCAGCTTTAAACTTTGTGGATCTCCACTGGACGGAAAGGTTTGCGTTTCCAGTCTCAATGTGGCTGTTTCAACAGAGTAATGTAACTTTGAATGGTCCACAAATAGTAACTTCACTCTACTGCTGTTTACACAATAACTAGTGGTCCTCACTCATCAATGAGTGGGCAAATTTAGACATGGGAGCCAGTCAATTCGAGTAAAATTGTAACTGACAAGGGATAAAACCAATGGATTGTGCTGGGATGCGACTCTATGGGTGTGATTGGTTGAGCTTATAGACCAGCCCTTATTCGCTTGACCAATTAATGAAAGCTAAAGGTGACCGACAGCTACTTCGGCCAATTATAACGTTGGACTTCCCGGTAGGTGGGTCTCCGTGTAGAGGGGTGGGGTGTTCGAGGTCATTCAGTCCCTCTCTGATTCACTCTATCGGCGTGTGTGTGTGTTGAGGGAACGGGTAGTTGGAGTAAGGAATCGCCGGGCGCTAGTGCATCACGAATGCTTTTTTTTGGGAAAGAAACGCCGCTGAAAAATTACACCATAGACCGAAGAAGCGACCCCCGGTGACGACTTCTGTGAAAAGAATCTTTTCAACGCAGCGACTGCGCCACACGCACAGCCAGGCAAACGCAGCCGGGCTATCAAATGTTAGCCTACTAGCATCCCTGAAAACAGACGGGATCAAGGTGTTGATAGCTAGCCTCCCAGCTAATTGCCCATCAGCTAGCATCCTCAGCGGTAGCATCATTAGCTCGTTTCTCCTCGCGCACGTCGAGACCTCGCTATCGCTCGTGGCGGTCCCTTTTAGGTCGCGGCAATCAAATCCGACACTGAGACAAAAACAGAGAGCGGTTCCTCCTCACTGGTGCTGGAGACGGCGTCTGCGTTGCATTAGTTGACACCATCACACCCAACCCCATCACCTCTGCCCCTCTTCCTCCACCCGAAACACTGGAAATCCACAAGCGGCCGGGTAGCGGCGAGGGGCCGGCGAAGCTGGGGGTGGTAACGCTACCGGACTCGCAGGGAGTCACAGCGGCTACAGACAAGCACAGCCGTGGGGATCTACCGACAAGTATGGACGGGCTGGCCGTGGAAGTTCGCGGCTCGAACGGGGCCTTCTACAAGGTAACCAGGTTACAAACGTAGTTTCTAGCTGTCCCAGTTAAAGTTTTGTTTCCTTCTCAAAACGTTAGGTTTCGCTCTTCTGAGCTCAGCCCTCGCTAACTGGTACTCTGCTAATGCTAGCGTGGGTCCACTCCTGACGAACAGGGATGGTTTTGCGTTCAATTAGGGCTGGCCATTGTGGTGTAGGCAGCTAGCCGTAGCTAGCAGTTAGGCTAGGCACACTTGACATCACCATGCATGGCCTATGTGTGTTCATTTTCTTTTATCACATGTCAGCGTGAAAACGCGCTGTAAACAGTTTTGAAGCGACACACGGCAGGTTCGCTAACGAAACCCTGGATGGAAACATTTAAAAAGGGCAGCGAGCTGCTGATCAGACAGCTGTTGTGCAGCTCCTACGTGCAAGTGTGATGTGATGCTACATCAAAGCTCACATTCTTCATAATTGCTTTGTAGCCCAGCCCAGGTTTCAGCTACAGCGCTGTACGGCGTGTCTCATGTTTATTGCCCTGACTGACGCTTTTGGTTTCAATTCTGCCTGATTTTAAACAGAAAGATCACTTTCACATGCAGACACATGACTTCAGGTCTTTGTTGTTGCTGTGTCACAGCTTGTTTACGACGTAACATTAAGATGGCAGCCAAACTATACTATCAAGTATGTTTTGTTTTTTGTTTTTTCTCAGATGTCTTAAGTGGTCAGACTCACAGGTTTGGGTCTGTGAGAGAGATTGTAAGGTTTAAGGGCCAGCTTCAGACTGAGGAGACACTAAACCGTTTTGGGGGATAGGGAAATAAACCCTACTAACCCTCACCCCCTCTGTCTAGTTTTAGAGAACATCTTTGATTCAGCTTTTCAGATAGCCCATTTCTTTGCCTGTGTCTTCAGTCTTTTTTTTCCTCAACCTTTCAGCTGGCCGGTCGAGCACATGGTGGGTTAGTGATGACCCTATATTTACCCTCCTCATGCTGCCTCACCTGTTGTTCTGTTTTACGGGGTGACAGTTTGGCTCTGGCGTCAAACACTTTCCACGAAACTCTGCTGTGTCCATTATTTCACAGCTCTTTCAGCCGATGTCATTGACACATAGCTGCGATTCTCTTTAGTGTATATTTTTGCCCTTGATGGAGGTGAGTGGGGTGAAAGCTTTGCTACTTTCCTCCTTTCCTGTCGTGATTGGCACATGGATATAAAAGGATTTTATTCAATTCCACCACCATTCACCCCGTTACCACTTTGTTTTCTGTTGAGCTATGAATGGGCATCGTGTTTATTAAAGTGTCAGGAAAGTGGCACTCTATATGGTTTCTTTTGCAGCAGAAAACACAATGGGAAAACTGAGAAGACTAATTTTTAAAAATTGTGACATTCCCTTTTTTCTCTACGTCACTGAAGCTTGTGCATTAAACTGCCTACTTTTCATCTATTTATATTTTATTATAAGCCCAGTCTGATCAGTGGCTGGTTATATTGAAAAATCTGTGAGAGGAATATTGCAGACCTGGCATCTTTTCTCTAAATGGTCTTAGTGACCACGTGTGTGCTGGCCTAAGGCTGAAGTGTGGACACGGGCAACTGTAGTACAAACCTAGCAGAGCCTTGTGTAAGGGGCAGTTAACCTGACAGAGCATGCACACAGCTGTCTCACCACATGTGATCTGTGGAAACTGAAGGGTGATTACTTTGTAACTCTGATCGGTTGGCATTGCTGACTTCTGTGATAAAGGCCAATCGGCTCTGAAGCTGGAACCCTGCGGTGACGTATAGTATAGAGGGATGGATGGTGTGAATGCTAACCAGGACCTTCTCAAAACTGAGGCAGTGGTGGTTAGCATTAATATCTGAGAGTAGACTGCAAAAAAATAAAAATGGTGTGACATCTATGCAATCAAAACCAAAGTGGCTTTAGAAAACTTTTAATGTGGTATCATGTTTCTGTCTTCCTGTATCATGATTCCCGTGTTGAGCTTATGTGTTCTCAGCATTTCCGTACCCAGGGCGCACACCCACACTTTGTTAAATTATTTAATAATTAATGCTATACATACTTTGTGACAGTAAATAATGGAGTACAAATCAGTTGCATCTCCAGTAATTGTCTTATCTTGCGGCTAGACCACAGCTGTGTCGTCTTGGATTGAAGGTAGAGACGGTTTTCCTAATTTCTGCTCTGCAGCCTTGATGAGCTACAGTGTAGCAGGTACTGGTGAAAGATGGCCCTCCAACACCAGAACCAGAACTATGTCACCGTTTGCTGCAGTCTAAGTCAGCAGGGTTGGATTTTGTCCTGTAGCCGGATGACATCAAACTGCTGCAACAGTGACCTGTCCATCTAGCTGTAGGGAAAGTTGAAACAGAAAGGATCGAAGGCAAACTTTGAAATAAAAATGAATCTTGAAGTTTATACTTAAATTAGGTTTTTTTTTTTATAGTTATTTTTGTTTTTAATTCATAATCAATGAGAAACAAAATACTGAGGTATATATTTATACCTCAGTATTTTGGAGCATCAGGATCTCCCTCGTGTCTAAACATTTATTTTATCCAGGTTCAGGTCAACATTAGCATCTTTCCAGCAGGTGAATCCCCACCCCCTACAGTACAAACCATCAAGAATACTTGTACAACCCCTCTGTCCCATATATGGTCGTGTCACACCGAGAGACGTGACACACCCACACCACAAATGGGGAGTAGGTTGCTTAAAATTTATGGCATGCTGAGACAGATCTGTGGACAGCCATGATGAACGAGTAGTAGGTTCAAGTGATCTCTCGTAATGGGCAGGCAAATGATTGTCCCCTATAGGCTGGCCCGGATGCCTGTACACGCACTCATTTGAACAGTCCTGTGTAAAATTGTTGTCTTTAAATCTCACACACAAACACACAGTGAAGAGGGCTCGCTTCTGGATTTTAATTCTGTTGTTGTTTGCGCGCGTGCGTGCGTGCGTGCGTGTGTGTGTGTGTGTGAGAGAGAAGGAGTGAGCGTGTGTGTGAGAGATTTCCCGGCTGTCTGTGCTGTCAGGAGGAGTCAGTGTTCCTCGTCACTTTATCCAACACAGAATTCACAGCCAGAGAATTGTGTCAGCGATGTGATGTCTTGGCTTCTAAAAAAGCCCAAGATGCGCTTTTTTTTTTTTTCCCTTTTGTATTTCCAGTCACAGTATCAGTCTAACATTGCTCACAGCCGCCTGTGTTGTTTACATGTACACAAAAAAAAAAATCAAACGCTCACAGCCCCACCCATCTGTCTTTCTGTTGTGGATTCATGGGAATAAAAATTCTCTCTTTTGTCTTTTAGGGTTATATCAAAGATGTCCACGAAGACTCGCTCACAATTGTGTTTGAAAACAAGTAAGTATGCTCTTCCTGTGCACCTCTCCTGTTTAGCCTTAGCTGCAGTATGCCTGGTTTAGGATGTTGCAAGGCATCAAAAATTGTCTTATTCAGCACCTGTGTTTGGCATGCAGCTGTCCATACATGTCTCTAACAGTTTTTTCACCTCCTGCTCTAACCCCCACCTCTCGCACCACCACCCTGGTGGCATGCTTTCCTATATTCCAAGCCCCACCTACTGTCCCCTTCTACCACCCCTCCACCACCCAACTCGTCCCTCTTTATCTACTTGGCTCAGCGTGTAGATCAGGGAGCTCCTAAAAATAGTGACCCATGGTATGTGCTTCGGGAGGGGTGGCAACAGGGTGGCCTGTGTCATTTTTGGGATCCATCCTTCCTTCTCCTTTTACTTTCCCTGAGCACACGTAGGTGTTGGAGCAGCTGGTTGTATAAGATGGTGAATGAACTGTACACGTTTTTGGTCTATAGTGAAAGATGAGACCCATTTGGGGTCACCACAATTTGGTTGTGAAAGAAAATCAATGAGAAGCCCGGAATAATTTCTTTTTTTTTTTTTTAATAAATGTCATTTTCTGTTGTTTGTCATTAGAATATAAATGTTAAAAAAAGATGACTCATTTTGAAGGGTCCCTACTCATCCTTATTCTAAAAGGCATTGAATTCATCAATCTAAAAATAAATCTTTAATAGAAGCAAAAAGGTCTTACGTAAATCCATCAAAGGTCTTAAAAAGAATTAAGACTTGGTTAGTGGAAAATATTTTTTGTTCTGATGTTGACTGATTTAAATTTGCACTGAAAATCGTGACTTGGTTGCTTAAGGCAGATGCACTTTGCTGTCTGCTATCTACCAACAGAATGAATGGGGACGCAAAACTGATGAAAATATCAAACTATTCAACCAAGTGTTTCAAGTTTAAGTTTACTACACATTTGAACCCCAAGGCAATCAGAAGTACTTCATATAGAATGTAACAGTCTATGAGCTAAGTTGAGAAGCATGAGACGGTGTAAGGGCACTTATAATTAAATTTATGGTTTAAATTTAACCAATAAAACAATTAGAAAAGGAGTAAAGGTAAAGCACAGTTTAAGAAGTTGGTTATTAATTTTTTTAATAGTGGTAAATAGGGCTGGGCCATATTATACCGTTCACGGTAATACCGGTATAATGTTAGGCAACAATAGGAAAATGAAATATCGCGATAGAATATGAGTAAAACGCGCATGCGCAGTGCCTTTGTTTTCATACGCACATGGCCGATTGTTGAGTGAAACAGATGAACCAGAATTGGTTTGTAAAAATGGTGCAACTTCAGTGATGTGGAACTGGTTTGGTGTTTGTCCGTCAGATACACGACAAAGCACATTTTTTTGCAGAACATGCAAGCGGCCGTCGTTATTGTCGTATTTGTCGGACTAAGATGCTCTTAAATCTGGGAGTAATCTGGGTCCTAAACTCCGTATGCTTCAGGTCAAACGAACACTGCAGCATCACTGAGCGTTAAAAACTGTCTAAATTCTTTCATCTTTAATAAAACGATCAGCATTGCTGCTTTACCAGGTGTAACTATGAAGTTTAACTTCCAGGCATCCATGAAAACAAAATTTATTACATTTAACAGAGTTAGAAGTTAGCAGGAAGCTAGCGGAAGTTAGCTCGCTAGTTACCTAAGCATGATATAGCATGTTCTGACTGAGAGATTTCTGAAAAAAATCAAACGTACAGCTCTGCTATCACTTCCAACATAAATGAAGACAGAAACTAAACAGCAGTGACGTTTGTAGGGTTACTGAAGTTGGGCTAGCTGGTATATAATGATGTGCTACGTATCGCTAGCGACACAGCTATGTTAGCATAACATAAACAGGGAAGCTGGAGGACGAACACTAACACTTTTCCACTTATAAAAGTTAACGTTAAAGTTCCTGATAGTTAGAGACAAATGCAATCGCATGGCAGGATGCTGTAAACGGACCAAACTTCAGTCAGGAGAACAACTGAGATAATCCATCCACAATACGAGGTTAGTCATTAATATACTGCAACAACATGGGAATAGAGCAGCTGCCAGAGAATTCAACATTAATGAATCAATGGTACAGAAGTGGAGGAAGCAAGAAGAATGAGTTTAATAAAGTTTGATTTATCTGACTGCTTTGTTTCGCTTAATGTGCCTTATAATCCCGTGCACCTTATGGTCCGAAAAATACGTACTGCACACTGCAGTTTAATGTTGCAAAGCACCTCTTTTTAACTTCAGTGGATATTATACATGGTTATGCTCAGGATATGTCAGCCCATTTCTACTGGAAATGCCTTTTGGTTAAACTTTCAGCAAGGAATTTGCATTTGCACTGTTACATTTTTATAAAGCTTTAATGTACATAAAAACCAGCTTCTTTTTAAGTGAAAATAAATGGAAGGTTGTCTTTTTGCGCTAGTAATGTTGTGGAGTTGTATTTTGTCTCGCATCAATTATATCGTCAGTTATATCGTTATCGCAAATTTTCAAATGTATATCGTGATAAATATTTTTGGCCATATCGCCCTGCTCTAGTGGTAAACAAAGTGCCTCAGGCTTAATTTGAAAGGTCTGAGTTGCAGCAGTTTGCAGTTTCTGGGAGTTCATTGATAATTTGTTCGGCATAAAAACTAAACATTGCATCTCCATGTTTCATTTTGACTGAGCATAAATGAAACTGGCCCTCGATGACCTGCAGAGTCTGTATGGTTCATAATGTAGCAACTGAAATGTTCCTTACATGTGAATTATACGTCTGCGTCAGATCTACGTCGTAACCTGTACCATTAACCCTCCACCACAACTTAAGGATGGGAAGTAGTCTTAAGTCAAGCATTAGCCGTCAACCCATCAAGGCTTTATAAACCAGCGGCTTTCAGATAACTTCTTTGTTTTGGCATCTTGGGAGCCAAGGTAGCGAAATTCTGTGCAGGTTACCAGTTCGAGATGTTCCAAGCCAACGAGTGAACCACACAAGTTAAATACCCTATGCCTCTAACTCAAAGAAAGTGAGGTTATTTTTAATTGAATTTAGAATAACTGAAATCCTTACAAAAATCTGGACTCTAACCTTTCTTAATCTGAAAGGATTCTGCTTTAATAGAGTGGCGTTCACAGCTGCAAGCCTTTCAATGGACTGGACTGAATGAATATTTGTTTCTCTGTTTATCACACATAAAGGCAAAATCAATTGTGCAGTTGATAAAGATGAAATAGACTATTATTTTTTTAAAAACTTTATTTAACCAGGAAGTGAAGTGCTTGATAAGCCTCTTGCCAGAGTTCCTGATCTGACACGTGCAACATTAACTCTGTTTTTATTTCCAATGGTGTGAAAAAAGGGATCTCCCGGCGAGAACCTGCGTAAGCAAGGACACGTGCACAGTTATTCTATCAGTGTATGGAAGCATCAGCATTTTGTACAGTAACCAACCACTCTGTTAGATGCATCTCTTCAGCTCCTCATTAACAGATATCTAATTGGTCAATTACATGGCAGCAAGTAAATTTATGTAGGCATTTAGACTTTGTCAGGTAGCCTGGTGAAGTTCGAGCGTTTGAATGGGAGATCAAAGGTGATTTAAGTGATTTTTAACATGGTTTGTGCTGGATGGGCTGTTCTGAGCGTTTCACAAACTGCTCATCTACTGGTATATTCCTCACAGCCATGTCTAGGCTTTACAGAGACTGGTCAGAAAAAGTAAATATTCAGTGACCCAATGCAAGAGGTTTTTTTTTTTTTTTTTTTTTTTTGTGTGCGGCCTTTTTCAGCCTTACTGCACAACGCAGTGAAGAGTGACAGGAAAGCGGAGGGAGGGAGGGAGGGGGAGGAGAAGAAGAAAGGGGAAGACATGTGGCAAAGGGCCACGGGTCAGACTCAAATCCGGCCGTTCGCCCTGCTCGTCCTGGTGCAAGAGGCCTTTGGGTGAAAATGCTTTGTTGAAATCGGAAGACAATGGCCAGAGTGTTACACAACAATAGAATGGCAACAGTAACTAGTAATAACTGCTTGTTCAAGCAAGGTATGCAGAATAGCATAACCTGATGAACCTTGAAGCACACAGGCTACAGCAGCAGAAGACCACACCAGGTGCAACTCCTGCCAGCTAAGAACAGGAAACTGAGGCTGCAGTTAGCACAGGCTGACCAATGGCAGATTAGAGAAAATTGGAAAATCACTGCGGAGGAGTCCAAGACTGAGGAGTCTTGGATTTGGTAGGGCATAAACAAAAGGATGGATCCCATCCTGCCTTGTGTCAGGGAGTCTAACCCAATATTAGCAAGGTGTATCAAAGAGAGTGGCTGGTGAGTGTGGTTTGGTTGGTTTGTTGTAGCTCAAGTATAGTACAGCTGGATTTTGTGCTTATGTTGTTCTATTACACAAACACGAACAACAAGTCTTGATACTCTTTGTCCTGGGGTGACTGTAGAGGATAAAAATTTAAACATCAGGATATTTGTATGCCTTTGGTTTGTTTTGTTATCGATGTTAAAGCATCGTTGCTACTTTCTATAATAAAAGCTCCACCCACACCACATAATAAAGCTCCACCCACAAAAACCAAAACAAAACACAAAGGAGGATGGAAGCTCAAAAGAAAAGTCCTATAAGAACTTAGTTGAGAGATCAAACTGAATGAGCTGCTATATACTGTATATTAATCTCAAGCTTTAGGTTTTGCAAGTCTTTCACTTTTCTGCTTCTGAGTCATTTTCAAATTCTTGTTGAGTGTAAAATGACAACTTTTCCACTTACTGACCAGCCACGGTCCCTGGGCTTCCTCATTAAACCTAATGAACCTTTAAAACTGTTATTGTTATTATGTCTGTAAATGTGCTACACAGCAGCGAGTGGGTAATACGTACCCATACCATTACAATCCGAGTGTGACGTGACTTAGAAGAGCTTCAGCCAACAGCGTTTCATTTACCTGTGATTGTCGGTAGGTTGACAAGTGTTTTGTCTCCTCCACAGCTGGCAGCCAGAGAGACAGTTGCCCTTCAGTGACGTGCGGTTGCCTCCTCCAGCCGACTATCACAAGGAAATTGGTGAAGGAGAGGAGGTGGAGGTGAGGCCTGGCTCTTTGCATATGTCTGACTCAGCTCATACACATAAATTTTCCGACATTATGTCTCAAGGCCTTGTTTTTCACTCCGACAGTCAGATAATTATTCGCCGATACTTTTCACCTGTCGTTTCAAAAATCCTGGAAAATTCGGAAGTCTTTGATAGGTGCACATTTTAGATCACATATACTTTTTTCCACATTATTAATTGGAAGTATTTACAGTTTATGTTATGTGATGTATATTATCACATAGTCTGCTATACACCCAGTGATTTCAGACATGACCCGAGTTCCTGAGGCTCATTTAAAAAGCCTGAAGTTTGAATCATGGATCTTGATATAATGATTAAATACGTTACAGGTCACATCTAAAACACATTGTATATAAAATGTGTGCATATGTGTTTCTATTGCTGTGGGTGATGTTGTATTCAGACCCAATAAACGTGTTTTTGACCGTTTCTCTAACAGCCAATGAAAGAAGCAGTTCCTTCCAAAGTTAATCCGCTAGCTGGAATCATTTAACAGTAACAAACAGGAAGTTGTATAAAAAGCATCAAATACTGTGTGGCAGAGTTTATTGGACTGTTGAATATGTGCTTATCCATCAAGTAACTGTTTAAATGTGTTGTGTTCAGGCTTTTATAAACATGGTTTGGTCTGCACTCTTTTACGAAGGACTTAAAAAGCATTTCTAAAACGATAGCATAGATCCAGCCCACACGCTTTTTACAGAGTGACATAGTTAAATTTGAATTTTTGTCACTAATGTGAGTTTAACAATCCTGACTGAGATCTGAGGACCCCGCAGATCATTTAAGTGTTGCATTCGATTGTTTTGAGATGTCTCCATAACTGAAACACGTCCCAGTCGTGGAGACCTCTCATCTGCATCTATTTAGCATTAAGAGTTTTGTTTTTGTTTTCATGGAAATGCAAGTTTAAGGACACGTGGCTCTAGATAAAAAGTACCAGAAATGTCTCGTTGCAACGGTTTTTTAAGGTGTGCCAAAAATCTTTTAAAGTTGGGACTATGGGAGTTATAGATGTGGAATCCACATAATATTAGTGGGAGCTGTTCATACAAGTGTTTTGTTAAGTTTTTACTAACCACTAAACTAATACCTGAGGTGTCTTGGGTTAAATTAGTCCCATTCAAAGTCAAACAGCTTCATTCTCTCTTTTCAAGGTGATGCTTTTTATTTATTTATTTTATTTTTTTTTTTTTTTTTTTTTTTTTTTTAAAGTGGATGAGCATGTTTCTGTCTTTTGTCTGTGGTTCAGCTTTTATTCGCTGTCTCTCCAGGTTTACTCCAGGGCCAACGAACAGGAGCCATGCGGCTGGTGGCTGGCGCGGGTCAGAATGATGAAGGGAGAAGTAAGTGTTTGCTGAGAGTAAATCTTTGAACAAGTGAGATAAGTGGGTAAACACACAAACTGAAATTATATTTCCTGCTCTTATATAATAAAGCAAGAGTGACTAGTATGCATAACATCCTCTACCTTTGCGTTTCAAGCCCTGTTTGAACGTCTGCCCATCATTAGACAACACTTCAGTACATTTTAATACACAGTTGTTCTTTTAATCCAGCCTAATCTTTGTTTTGTGGATATGTTGAAAACTCAATAGTTACTTCCTGTTTCTAAGTTCCTGAGGCTTTCACTGAGCTGTTCAGCTGAAAGGAACTATCATAATTGAGAAGACGATATCACGCAGCGGTGATAGAATCCACCTAGGTCAGCTTCCTCTCTGTTTATTAATCAGTAAGCAGTCGTCTTTCACTTTGCCTCTGGCTGTACTGCCAGTAAGTCTTTATGGAGCTCTGAGTACTGCAGTATGCTGTGTGTAAAATAAATATAGGCCAGTAGTAAGAAGTGCTGCTGGGTAATGGGCCCAAAGAGTTTGTCCTAATCGACTCTGACATTGTACATTCAAATTACCTGTCCCGTTCACTCTGTGTGTCTTCTGCACCCTGACCTATTGTGTCAAAGTGGATTTGCACGGGACCAGTCCTTTTAAAAATTTTCAGATAATTACAAGGAGCTCTGACTCTCAGGCACCAGCTGCAGGTTGAATAGTGGGTCAGTGGGATATGGAAAGGACAACTATGCAGGGCTAATGTGCCAAGGGAGCTGCTGCTGCTGCTGTAGTGCTGTTATTTGGAGCAGTCTGATAAGAGCCTGCAGGAATGTCTAGCATTGACTGATGGCTTTAATTCAGTCCTTTGAGCGTGGAGTGTGCAGTGTTGGTCTTGCTGCTGCACTCTTTCTGCACTACTTGTCGTGTTTTTCTGTATCTTTACTCTCATGCATCTTCTTTCACTTGATTTTATGTATATGAAATAGAAGAAAGTAGCAACAGAGTGTAGTTTTATTAGCAGCAAGACGCAGAGACATCTTTGACTCCATCGGAGCTTTATGTTTTTGTCTACTTTATTAAAAATCTGTATCTCCCGTGTTGTTTTCAGTTCTATGTGATCGAATATGCGGCGTGCGACGCCACGTACAACGAGATAGTCACGTCAGAGCGCATCAGGCCTCTAAACCCCAACAGCCCTGCCTCTCGAAACACCTTCCACAAGATCCCCATCCCCGTCCCAGAAGACCTGAGGGACATGTGAGTCCTGCATATAAACAACCCCTCACTCATGCCTCTACACATCCAAGCACTTTGCTCCCTTAGAGTTCTCATATGTTGTCAGCAATCATGCGTGTAATGATGATTCGGTGCTGCCAAACGAATAACGAGATCGACCCTGCTCTGGATTGTTTTATCGACAGCTGTGCAAACGACAACATTCACAAAGACTTCAGGAAAGCAATCGGAGCCAACTGCATCTTCTACAGTGCCCAAACACATGAGCTCATCGTGCTGGTTAGTACTCTGAACACACACTTCAGCAGACGCCTCCTGATCAAGTTAATGGCCTTGTTTTATGTCATCACGTGAAGGAATGATGCAAAGCAGCAGCAAAAAATCTCACTCGCAACTGTGAACATCAGGGAAGGCAGACAGACGAAGAGATGTGAATCCAGATAATGCTGCTAACATTATATGCACAAAAGTACTGTACCGTATACACACACTGCTACTTTGTGACTGAGTGTGTAGACATTCATTCACAAATGTTTGTAAAGGCTATAGGACTGTATACTTCTGCTAATGCTTCTGTATTTAAGAAATATAAGCGATCACCTGAAAGTAAACAGTTTTAAGTCGAGCTCACTACATGACTAACTTTTAAAAACATCTTAAAATCCCAACTCCTGGATGTTTGGGCCCAGCATAGGGATATTTGAATCATGGAATAATTCAACTACAACTGTGTCATAGTGATGGCAAAGAGTTTACATTTCAGCTCCAGAAAGAGCATTTTAGCAGTGCTTTGGATTGTGGTCAATAAAGAGAAGTGTGAATCGTAAATTGCGAAGACCTTAAGTCTTATAAATTTGCTAGAGCTGAATAGCTTTACCAGAAAAAAGTCTGGCCACACAGCAGCCATTCTGCAATGCTTTATTTGGGCAGTTATTTTAAAGCATTATCTCAATTAAAAAAACATCTATGGACCTGCTAGAGAACTCTGATAAAAGCCACTTAAAAATGTGAAGCCTTTGGCCCAAAATAAACTTTTAAAAACCTTTTTTTAATTTCCCTCTCCTTAAAGTTTGACTTCTACCACCATCTTTTACCGCTGTAGAATTAACCCAAATTTCAGTTCAGGGCTCTCTAATAAGGGGTTCATGCACTACACATCCCGGATGACTGTCTGTTGTGGTTTAGGAGCATGTTTTTCAAAGCTTTTCTTGCTCTGAGCATTGAATGTCTGTTCTGTCTGGATCGTCTTTACGAGTCGGTTATGGCTTTTGTTGTATTAGTTTACCTGATTCTGAACCTTTGTTGCCTCGTGTGTCTTATGTTGTGTCTTCAGTCCACAAATGAAACCACAGTAAAGCGTGCAGCTCTTCTGAGCGACATGCATTTCCGGAGCATCCGTACCAAGCTTATGCTAATGTCCCGCAATGAAGAAGCCACCAAACATTTGGAGGTAATACATTCTGTCAACTACATGTGTCTCCCTGATCATTTAAATCCTAGCCATGCATCTTGGCAAGCAACCTTGCGTTTCCCTTCTCCTAGACAAGTAAGCAGTTAGCATCGGCGTACCAAGAGGAGGTGAGGGTCAGGGAGGACCTGATGGGCCTCGCCATCGGCTCCCACGGTGCCAACATCCAGCAAGCGAGGAAGGTGCCTGGTGTTACAGCGATCGAGCTGGAGGAGGAAAGCTGCACGTTCAGGATCTATGGAGAGGTACGCTGGTTAAGGAGGCTTTCTGCTGCTGTTTGTGGAGAAGCAAGCAGGAGAAAACAAATGATCCTTTTTTACATACAGCACTGACAGTTCACTGTTAGTGAATGTAGGTGGGCAAATATCATCTGAAGCACTGAAACCATAACATTTGTTTGGTTCTCTTTTACTATTTTAAAACTTTAATCCTGATTGGATCAATGGAATAACAATTCAGTTGATCCATTCAGGCTGTTGCCAGTGTGAGATAGCAATTATAGGCTACATGAGGTGATTTATTGGATGTAGGGATGTCTTAAAACATAAGATTATGAGTGATGGATTGAGAATATTGACTCTTTTTGCCAGTGCGTAGAAATGCAGAGAAACTAAACTGCCTGCTTGTCAAAGTCTGTGTTCAGATTTGGACTTTGGTCTTAAACTCAATTAGTGTTTACCCTACCGTTGCCAGTCACCCCCGCCTGCCCCAGAAGCCACTGGAGATAATAATTTAAAAACATGCATAATAATGAAACAGATTTTAATTACTTTATCTAATTAATGTGAGAGTTTCATTAAGCACTAACTTTTTAGATTGTATATTTGGTCACTAGACTTGTGCATGTGGCTGTTATTGAATGAGAGAGGGCAGCACAGCAGGCAGTAGTTAATGAGAACTCGCTAGCTTACAACGAACGGATAAATGCAGAAGTACTGCAAACATCCGAGTCTGAGCAAAGCTGTTAGAGTCCTGGCTAGAGCAGCACTGCTTCCACAGTGTGTCCGTCTTCCCCCCCGACATTCAACCGGTCACAGTAGAATGCTGCCCCTCTCTGAGCCTGGTTCTGTAGGAGGGTTCTTCCTGTTAAAAGGGAGTTTTTCCTTCCCACTGTTGCCAAGTGGTTGTTGAAAAGGAGTCATTTGATTTGTGGGATTTTTCTCTGTATTACTGTAGGGTAGAGACACCTGTTGATGGGATTTAGTGCTGTATAAATAAAATTGAAACTTCATAAGGGCCACGGTTCTTTTTTAGTGCAGAATAATGCACTGAAACGGAATAAATTTTTTTTGCTGTGCATACTTTCATTTTGGTTCTTATGTGCCGTACACTGCATTGTTTGTGTTGTTACAGACCCCAGAGGCAGTGAAGCAGGCCAGAGAGTATCTCGAGTTCAAGGAAGACTACTTTCAGGTACCCAGGAACCTTGTAGGTGAGTGAACAACATAACATTCCTGAGAGTTCATTTTGCTGCTGACATTCTGCTTCATCACCACACCATATTCCTGATTGGAACATTCTTTCACCCTTTCCGCTTTCCCCGTTGCGCAGGCAAAGTCATCGGCAAAAACGGCAAAGTCATCCAGGAGATTGTGGACAAGTCGGGCGTGGTCCGTGTCAGGATCGAGGGAGACAACGACAAAAAGCTTCCCCGCGAGGAGGTAGGCAGGCAGGGGGCTGGCAGGGACGACACTGCCAGCAGCAAAGAGGTGAATGGACCGATCGGCTGCTCTCCCAGACCCTCCTATAACTTCCCCAACCCTCCCCCCTCCACCATCCATCTTCCCTCGTCTCTCCAATCAGAAAAGCTACTTAACTGCAGCAGCGTGCAAGCGTCCCATGTGCTGTCTGCTTTGACTCTGTTCGTTCTGCTGTGCTTTGTATCTTGTTTTGTCACAGAGTTTGCTTTGCTTTCCACACACAGCCCACTGCACAGCATATATGTTATACTGGGCTGGTTAGCCAACTGTGGTCTGATGGGTTGGTATGCTCCTGTTGAGTGTGCAATTTAAGTATATAGTTGCTCTTCAGTTGCTCATTGTTTAAACTGATGATTATCTGTTTCCTTTCTTTAAGGGGAAAAAAAAAGACCTTCAGCTTTTAATTCCTCCTCCTCTCTGCTGTTGTTTCAGGGCATGGTTCCCTTTGTGTTTGTGGGAACCAAGGAGAACATCAGCAACGCTCAGGCTCTGTTGGAGTACCACGTGTCCTATCTCCAGGTTTGTCAGTCTTCCATTTTTACCAGTAGATGGCACCACTGCTTTTTGTTTTTTGTCTTTTTTTTGTGACAGAAAAAGATAAAAGCAGTGTATTTTCTGTCTCTGCCACCTCGACTTTATTTGAATACATGTGTTCATCCCACAACAATTATTTCTTCTTCTTTGGGAACGTGGCGTAGGTGTGTATCGGTCACCTGTCTCTCGACTTTCCAGCTCCACATGAGGAAAGCTGCTGAGAGCTCCTTATTTTGCCCTTACCTCATGTGCTTTTATAAATAGCTCCTCTCTACGGGATGGGGTGGAGAGTATGCCTGAGTATAGATTACCAGCTATCTGGACCCTCAGTGTTCAAAAATAACATCAGACCCCCTCCTGTCGCCCCTCCCTTCCTTCACACTTCCCTTGAGGTTCAGCTGTCATTGGTGGAGACAGCTGTCACACCGTGAACTGAGACCCTTCTCCCCACTAAATCCTCCTCTAGATCACCCACTTCTAAACTGCCATTAGTCACCACTGCCCACTCATCTACTATTTTAAAAAAAAAGCTTTTAATTTATTGAAGGTGTCATCAAATTTGATAAACTGATACCTTTAAGTTTATCCCTGCTGTCAAGTTGTTTTATTAGAGGGCTGTGGGAGAGGTTATCGGTTTATTGGCTGTTGCTTATGTGGTATCCTCTCCAGCAAGATGATACAGAGATCCAACCAACTGGACAATCTCTGCAGAACCACTCAGCATCTGTGACTTGAACTGACTGAGAACATGTGAGCAAGCAGACTGTGGAGCTCTTTGTTATCCTTTAGAGATTTAGTAAGTGGGGGGGGGGGTGCATTTCTAAAAGTGTAAAGGCAGCAGTTTGCTTAAAAAAAAAGACTGTAATTGATGGCAGGCATGCCTGTGTCTGTGTGACAGATACAGCTGCTTGTTCAACCCTCGACTATGAATTAATGTTTATCGCAGTCAGCCGGTCCATCTGTTAAAAATCACTAGGTGAACACAAGTGGGTGTTCTGTGAGAATGCTCAGGTTGAACTTTACCAATTGCTGCCACCTAGTGGTGAGCGGTAGGCTTATTAAGAGAACCAAAGCAAAGCAAGGCCCACAACATATGGGAGCTCTAGGCCCAGCAGAATAATCTTGTGTGAGTGGACTCTTGAGTCCTTTCTGTTCGGAACAGGCTCTTAAATGCGATTTGTCCCCGACCTGTAGGAGGTGGAGCAGCTGCGCCTTGAGCGCCTGCAGATTGACGAGCAGCTCCGTCAGATCGGGGTTGGGTACCGCGCGCCTACCGGCCGAACCGGGGGCCCTGGTGTTGATCGAGAGAAAGGCTACCTGACAGATGAAAGCACCAATTCACTCCACACTCGAACCTACGGGGGCCGCGGCAGAGGGCGAAGGGCCTCCAACAGTCAGTACTCCGGATATGGTGAGAGTTCAAATTTGACTTTAACGTGCGGTTGTAATAATACAATACAGTAATAGTACAACATAAGATTCAGTCATGAAATAAATTAAAAAAAATTTTTTATTTGATTGTCTACCTAATGCAGGCACAAACTCTGAGCTGTCCAATGCCTCTGAGCCAGAGGACCTCACCGAGCGAGACCAGAGGCCCCGTGGAATAGGCAACGATGAGAGGGGATCCCGACGGGGTGGTAGGGGCCGAGGATCCAACTCAGGACGAGGTCGCGGAGGGCCAGGATCCAAGCCTTCGAACTCAATCAGCTCAGGTAACCCTCTTTGTACCTAATGACACATATGGCATCCCTTTTCTCCCAAAAGATCATAACAAAGAATGGGAGAAACAATTTTCTTCTCTTTACAGCTGTCTGAAGCCTGAGCTTGCCCGAGCTTGCAGCTTACTTGAGCTGACTTCTTTATTTATGACTGCTAAGTTTAACATGAACATCCACCTTAGTAACAGTCTATATAAGAACTTTAAGATTAAGAAACCAAATGTATTTTTGGTGCAAGCAGCTACTGAAGATTTTCCGAGAAGCAGCGGGCAAGCAGTTTTTTGTAATTGAGCCTGAAAGGTGTGGTCCTCTTAATGAAGTGAAGAGAAAAACCTGAAAAACCTCTAAGCTTCATCCTTCAGTCAGAAAAGGTTTACTGCAGGTCGTTATGTTAAAACTGCACTCATTAAATGGAAGAAACGATACACAAGCGTTAAACTATTGTTTTGTCACCTGAACAGTACTGAAGGACCCAGACAGTAATCCATACTCCCTGCTGGAGGGTGAAGGAGAGCTGGCTGACGCAGACATCAGTGAAGGCATGGGAGACCGCCGCAGACGATCCCGCCGCCGCCGGAACGACCAGGAGCCCAGTGTCATGGACGCAGCTGCAGAATCGGACAGCCAGGCCGGCCCGAGTGAGAACGGACTAGGTGAGAGTTGCGGTGGTGCGTTCTCCTTGTTGAAACTTGTTGCCGTGCGTTCGTGGTTAGTCGAGCAGAAATCCGAAACTTTTGGAGGGAGATGATCTACATTTTCTAATTTGACTGTTAGATGAAGAAGCCCGGCCTCAGCGCCGCAACCGAAGCCGCCGCCGCCGTAACCGTGGCAACCGCCCAGAGGGAGGTTCAACCAGCCGTGACAGACAGCCAGAAAGTGGTGAGTTGCTGTCCTTTTACTAGTTTAGCTATTTTACTTTCCATTTTCAGAATGAACACACCCCCAGCTGCTGTTCTAGCTAACAGACTTCAATGTTTCCAGTGACTGTTGCTGACTACATATCCCGCGCCGAGTCCCAGAGCAGACAGAACCTGCCCCAGAAGGAAAACCACGCTGCCCCTGAGCCCAAGGTACAAGCTGACATATGCACAGACACTACCCCCCCCCACCCCCGATGTTTCGGTTATATATCGGCTACATTTTGCAGTTCATTTTGTCATTTGCGTTCATTCTAAGTGAATGAGGTGATTGATTCACCAGGGGACAGTTCCTCTCACAGAGCAGGCTGAACTTAGCCAGGCTATCTTTGCTTTTGCTGACATGACAGAAACTAAAACGCCCCTCAGAGATAATCTCTCACAGCATTGGTTATCACCTTTCTTTCTTAACGCTACGTTCACCAAGGCAGCAGAGCAGAACAAGGGCTACTGCAGTTTTAGCTTGTTCATGAGATGAAGCACTCAGGGTGAGGGCAGCTATTATGTACTCAAAAAAGCATAGTTACACCATGTTCCCCTCCTGCTTGCAGAAAAATGATCTAATTCTGTGGTAAACAAGGCAGTGATCTCAGCTTTAGCTCAGTGACAATTCTCACTTTGGTCTACGTTTTGCACCCGCAGGAGAACGGCACCACCGCCAAGAAGGAAGAGCGAACGCCCTCGAAGCGTTCCCCCAGCAAAGGATTGACCTCGGCCAGCGAGACCCTGACCTTGGTCAACGGGGTCTCATAAAGAGACGAGCGAACCCTTGCGAACCCAAGTCTAGAGCAAGACTCCATGGCAAACTCTGTCCCTGCTTGCATTAACTTAAACCTTAAACAGATGAGTGAAAAAGTACCTGACAAAATACCTGAGTTCATACTACGAGAGTGAAAAAGTACAAAAAAACGACAAACGCATCTACTTAAAACCACACGTTAACGGTGTATGCTATCCTATCTATCAGTACTTAGTGCTTATTTAAAAGAAAAAAAAGAGGAAAAAAACAACTAGCTTGCCAAAAAAGAGCTGGTGGATATGACTTGATTTTTAAAAATACTGAAACACGAGAAACAGGACGAGACGTTTTTTTTTTTGTTGATGTTTGTTTTTTGTTTTGAACTGTTTGTCTTTATTTCTGTTAATGTTAATTTTGTTCATTGTTTATCACTGGTTTCGACTCGGCGGTCGCTCTCTCAACCAAAACAGACGCATCTCTTTATAACGGTGTTTAAAGTGCACACAGGAGAGATGTAAAGCTGTATGAGCAGACAGTCCGGCTCATGTGACGCCATGTTCGCACACTGAACCTGGGAGTGAAGACGGATTGGAATACAGATAGACATTGTGCCTTGAATTTGAAAAACAAATATATATATATAAACACATAAAAAAAAACAAAAAAAACTTGAGGTTTTTTTTTTTCCATTAAGTTTGTTTTTGAGGGGAAGAAAACGAGTTCTTCTTCCAGGTTTTTTTTTTTTTTTTTTCTGTTTTTGGTTTGAAGGAGAGAACAGATCTGTGAGGGAGTGATGAGGAAAAACAAAAACAAAAAAAAGAGGATGCAGAAACAGATGGCGTGGGTGGCCGATGTGAGGAAAATTCAATCTGGTGCCAAACGCGAAATTCAAGGCGCTTGTTCTCATTCCGCGTAGAACGGACGGCGTTAGGGGAGGTAAGTGTGGGGGAATGGAAGAGGAGCGGGGTCGGCGCGTGTGTCTGTCTGTGTGTGAACAGTTGAGACATTTGGCAACAACAAAAATTTTAAACTGAGAGCGGATGACGTTGGGAAAACCTAACGTAGCCCCGAGGGGTGTTGTCACGGCATGTGTCTCTTCCTCCTCTCGCCTGTTTCAGGTCCTTGGAATTGTTCCAGGGCCGGCACCCCGGTGCAGCCCCGCAAACAGGATGGGCTGAGACCAGACCGACCGCACACTTGAACTGTTAAGATTTCGACTTAGAGAGAACTACACCGTGCCTCTTTCTGTGTCAGAGGGGCGGCGGCGCTAGCTTCCAGCCACACTTAGTGTCTTGATTAAAACCACTGCAGTGCACAGCTCCAGACGCACACGAAGGGGGGGGGAGCGCGACCACCTTTTCTGGGACGGGTGCTGCTAGTGACGTGGGAAGGGGTGGGGAGAGCCTGGAGACTGCAGACTGTGGGAACGGGACAGCTTAAAATGACATGAGAGCCACACGACACACAGGCCCACATTTACAGGTACACACACACCAGGTCGGCGTGGTCGCCCGCGTAGTGCAAAAGTAGAGGACCCAAAAACTCTGAGCGAGCGAGGTTGTCCGTCTTTTGTACCTGGTGGTTTGGGGTAATTTTTTATTTGTTTTCTTTGTTTTCGGCATACGGAGTAAGAGACGGACTCGAAAACCTCAGCGGCTCTCTGCTCATGTTGTTACTGTTGTCTTGGTTGTCGCTCTCAAGTTCTTTTTGTTGCTCTTTCCACATCGTAGAAAATATGAAATAAAAAACTGAAGTGAAATCAACCTCTTCTGTGGAGATGAACTTTGATTTCTCTTGTCTTGTGAGTTTGCAGTCTATTTTTCTAACTTGCATGGCCATTCGAGTAGTAGGTGGTGCCTGTCCTGTGCATGAGGAAAAAAGGGGTGTTGTTAATCTGACTTACAAAGCCATTGTTTCATTCACTAGAATTGCTGCTAATGTACACACTGAATGTCCAACTAACGTAGAAACTCTACCATGAAGAGAGGAAAAAGAACTATTTGTGACTGATTTTTCTGTTTTTTTTCTCTCTCCCCCTCCAATACTTATATATCTGCCCAGACCCCCAACCCCCCACACACACTCTGTTGGCGGGTACGAGTCAGGAAGGGACCGGTTCCTTTTACTTACAAGTTTTCAGAGTTTCAAAAGTGTTAAATTGTGAAATTACAAAGGGCGACATTGTGCATGACAAGCAAGCATCCACATGACCAAAGGTTTTGAGAGACAGACGAATGGGAGTGTGGTTGACTCAAGATGACCCAGATGCTGCTGTTTTACATTTCTGCTCACCTGTATGTTGTGTTTTTAGAGGATGATCGAACACTTGAGTATTTGTACCTTGGTTCAGTTGCATGTGTGCGAGTGGAGGATGAAGCCTTGCGTGGTATGTTTGTGTTTACCTTTATACCTCATTGTGTGAGTACTGTATTCCCTAATGTATCTGTATCCCTCGCGTCCTGTTGAAAGACTGCTGCGTGTGTGTGTGCGTGCGCGCACGTGCGTCTGCGTGGATGCTGGTTGTACAGTCGACTCCTCACTCTGTCAGATTTTGTCTCTGGTTTTCTCACTCATGTTCTGATGGCAATAAAGGACTTTTCATTGTTTGGTATACATTTTTTTTTTCTTTTTAACATATACGAAACAAACCACATTAGATTAGGATGTTATGTTGATGCGAGTGTACTTCAGTGTAATAATTAGGGGACGATCACAATGGTGTCTTCTGAGTTGTAAAAAGAAAAATTATGGATGATATAACTGTTCCTACTGCAGTGTTAAATTTGTCCCAGGCTATTTTAAGCAAGCCTATTTTGAATTTAAAGAAGCATCGTCTGTTATTTCCAGTATTTGGTTGGCCATTATCTCACACCACCCCTCCTACCCTCTTTTTCATTTAAAAAAACAAATCTTTTAGGAGTAAATAAGCATAGTGAGGTTTAATTAGATGTGAGGAAAATCTTTCAAAGAACCATTTTTGCACCTGAAAGAACAGATTTTTAAAGGGATTTAAGACCTTTGTTCAACTCTACCAACCGTTCATGGCAGATAGTCAACCCTCTCTGAGCCTGGTCTTCTCCTGGAGGCATCTTCCTGTTAAAAAGGTTTTGTTTGTTTTTTGTTTTTTTTTCTCCCCACTGTCACCAAGTGCTTGCTCGTAGTGGGTGGTCTGCTGTAATCTTAAGTTTTTTATTTTACAATATAAAGCATGTTAAGGTGACTTATTGTGATATGGAATAATTAAAGTAAAATACTTTAAATGTCTAATACAGATATGAGACCCCACCCTCTATCTGATCAAATGTCTCTTTAAAACGTGTACTTTTACACAGTAGTGATTCAGCGGGGTATTTACAGCAACATAGTTTCTATTTGCTCGTTGAGCCCCTACAAATGGTGAGTCATCACCTCTTTAGTGACCGGGTCAGCCCATCTTAAGGATGAGTGCAGATCGCTATAAATGAAAACGTAGCTGATCAAATTTCAAAGCAAAAAGAGACAAATGTGTGATTAAAAGTGCTTGAAATAAACCAAGAGGAGAGAAATGTACTATAATACAAGCATATGGCTGCTTTCTTTGATAGACAGCAGCTTCTGCATTAAAACTGATAGAAGTCAGAAGCTTTTAGAGACGGGGTGGTGGAGAAACATCCTTTCATGGTTGTGTTTGCAGAGTTTGACTTTACGTACATACATAAATCTGATGGTGGATACAAAAAGGATTTTTTTGGGGGAAAATGAAAGACTTTATTCAGCAGGTAAGGATATTAGTATATTATACCCAGAGTTTCGCCAAATTAGTGTCCAGTATAATCCAGGATTTGAGACTGGACATTGGCTCTTTTGTAACATTCTGTTGGGGGACATTATAATGTGTAGATGTTAAAGAGTGATAAATATAAATGCACCACAAACATTAGTATGAGTAAATGATAACAATGTAGGCTACATAAGTAAAGGTAAAACAAAAGGAAATTCATGCAGTACTCACACACTGGGAAAAATATATTGATATATATGGCCAGTAGTATAACATCCTTTTATTTACCATCAGCCTATTTCTTCAAGGCAACTGGTGCTACTGTGCATGACATCTTACATAAAAAGGTTTTATGGCTTGAGACACACACATTCACAACAGCTTGCCCTCAGCAGGTTTCCTCCTTGTTAGATAAAGAAGTGATTTTATCAAAACTGGCGTGTCACCTGATTAGTTACCCTAAGTAATGATGAGTCAACTCCTTTGCGTTTTTCTGTCTGTGTCTCCCTCTACTGGAAGTTTACTGTTATGTCACATTTGCAGACTAACTGCTAAATAAATGTCTTAAGTTGTAAGTTTTTAAAGGGCATTTTAGCAAAAGTAAAGCAGTGGTTCAATGATGAAAAACAGTCTTAGTTTCACTCATAAGAATATGTCATTCTAATAATCTAGTGCTGATGCTAAATAAGTAATGTTTAATAATGCACTGCAACCTCATGTAAAAAGATCTAGCTACATTAGTAATTGCTTTTTGTACACAGATGGCAATTTGAATAATTCTATTATTTTATATAGTGTGTTTAAAAAAAAGAAGCTAAATTACACAAGATCATATGATCTTAATGTTGTTATTATTTAGATTTTAAGATGTTATCAACATGCCCTTCAAATACTTGCTACTGATAAGAAATAATGATGTGAGTTAATGATACTTAGCTAAGGAGAAAAAAAATATTCAGCTTTAAATTTGAAGGAAGTTCCATTGAGTATTATAACACAAGTTTCAGACTGACCCAGTGGTTATTATGTAAGCAAGTAAGTGACAGCAAGAATTTCCAATTTCCATAATTTGGCCTGTAGCAGTCACATGAACTGTGAAGGTAAAGCAAACACAGGTTCGGTGTTAGAGAAGACATGAAAAACAAGAGCAGCGCCTTATTTTGCGTACTTGTTGTTCTCCTTTGCTGCTCACTTATGTCGGGTTATGAGACATCGATTCTGCGCAGTTTACGACATTTTTACTCTCATATATTAAACTTTTAACTTAGAAATAAGTTCTATAAGTTGTCACTATTCACTCACTGCGTTTACTGTGAGCAATACAGCGAGAGGTTAAGGCCGTCTTTTTTTAAGCATTTATTTTTAGGGTATTTTTAGTGTCCGATTTAGATATAGAAAACAGAAACTTGGTTTCGGTTTTCGACAAGCTAGAGGATCTCGTTACAAAACACTCGTTCGCGCTACACCCCGTCACGCTAGTGCAACGGAAGCCCTTTCAGAATAAAACTAAACCCGTCACCCAATGGCAGCCCAGACTTATTGAGCGACACACCTTCCCACCAATCAGATTCTTACGTGCGCTTCTACCGCCAGCAGATATCTACTACTCATCTTTGGAGTTTCGACCTCGCTGTTGCACAGTTCACAATCAGTGAGTATGGTAGTTTTTGGTGTTGTTCTCCTGTCCTTTTCCTAAGGTGTCATCATTTTACTTTTACAGACTCACAATTGCAACGTCAGACATTTTCAGTTGTTAAAGTTATTTTTTATTTTGCTAGCCAGTTCGCGTGAGTGTCGGTAACGAATATTAGCTTGCTAACAGCAACCTGGCTAGCAGCTTTACGGCCAGGAAGTGCAAACACGAAACTTACTGAACTTAGGTTTTACTGAAGTCCCCCGAATTTGACCGCTTTAGGCTAACGCTGGTGGCTAATTTTAAATACGAATGCAATGAAAGCTAAATATGGGCGATGACGATAAATGGAGTCATCGCTTTACTGTGGTGGCCCTCCTCGCTCGACTCCATTACAAGCTTTCTATTTCCTCATAATGACGTTGTACATTCACTATTGGGACTCAGACAGCTTTCTCTACGCTCCCTTTTTGTAAAACCACTATGAACCGCGCCTTTATTCTGCCCCACCTCGCTTTTAAACATGTACAGCAACGACCTGTGTGGAGGGTGGGACCAGCAAGGAACCGAAAGTCAGTATGAGCTCGTGCGCTTGATTAGGACCGCGGGAGACCGCGGTCAAGCTAGCCGCACAGTCAGCCGCGCCTACGATGTTGTTGCACTCTTCTTACGGATATTACGGTACAGGTGCCGACAGGCTTAGAAACACAAGAGTCTTCTTATTCATTTTTCACTATTTCACAACTCATTCCACTTCTAGCTTTGCACTGTTACAGAATTTGTACTTTTTGTTGTTGTTATTTTCAATGTGTAGTGTAAGAATTATAATTTATGATTAGCTAATATTTCAGTGTTGTCAGAGTTATCTACCGGTTGCACCTGTTGCTCCACTCCCACAAGGCTGGTAAGCAAACTGAAGAGGGTTGACACTGTATTGGTTGGGTGTACTAAGGGTGGGCAGAAATCGGAGCACAGGAATCTGGTGAGGAACTTTTTTGTGTTCTGTCAAACCGTACAGTTCATTAGGAGGAAGAGTCAGGGTGACCTAGGGTTAGAATCCAGTGAAATATTTGTCACCTCATACGGGTTCCCTGTAATATCAGCTAAAAAATGAAATTATTCAAAGTACAGTACAGAAATTTCTCAGAAACCGTACAATTCAGAGAGCTGTGAGGCGGAAGAGGAAGAGTGAGGGTGATCCAGAGTAAGAATCCAGTGAAATATTTGCATCATCTGTAATAGTTTTCCTGTAATAAATGCTAAAAAAAAAATACACAATATCAAAAATACAGTTTTACAATTTTATTAAATTGGGGATAAGATCAAGTTGAATAGAAATGTACAGTATAGTGAGAAAATTGCAAATATTTCAAAACTCTTGATTTGACTCTTGTGTATATAAGCCAGTCGGCACCCGTACCGTAATATGTATAAGAAAAGTGCAACAACATTGTAGGTACGGCTGGTGGTGCAGCTTGCTTGACTGTCTCTTCGCATGTGAGGGCTCACGTGACTGCAGTCAGCAAAAGTCAATAACAGGGTCCCTGCACGACTCATCGTCACTTGATGTGACATCACGTGGACGTGGGGCTATTTTCTGACAGACACCCTTTTCTTCTATAATAGTTTGCCTTGCAAACACAGTTGCTTGGTGTAAATTGGGGGAAAAAAAAATCATAGTCTGGGTAAAAAATGCAGTCAGCAAGGCAGCATTTGAGTTATTCTATTTCTTTCTCTCTATTTGTGTATTTATGAAAGTCTTAATAAACATATATACGAGTTAATCCCTCATACTGGAACACCAAATATTAGTCGCTTTTTTTTTTTTTTTTTTTTTTTTTTTTTGGAGCAGGCGCTCTGCTTGTTGGTCTTGTCAAACCAGAATAACTTGTTGTGGTTTCTTGTTTTGTTGCGTATGCAGTGAATCAGGGTGAAGTGTAAGAAAGTTGAAACAAAGCAAACAAACAGGGTTTATTGTCACTGAGGGGCACTGTCTGATGACTTACTGAATGAAGCAGAATTTTCTTTACACACAGAAGGCTGTTGGAAGCTGTCTAGCTTACTGCTGCTTTTTGTCTCCGCCCTCTGCTGTTGTGAGTGGCAGCACTTACAGAACATATGTATGTCATGTTAGTTTGCTACCTGTTGTAGACGAGCGACACAGTCTTTATTTGCATTGGAAAAGTGACGTACATATATCCTTCTCAAGACTAGTGTTAACATCCTTTAAGGTGTTCTGCCACATTAATCATCAACCCATTTGTTTTGTTACTTCTGATTCCTAAAAAGCAAAAACACCCACCCAAACTCTTCAGTAAACGGTACTGTGGTGGAGATCAGGACAGAGGCTTATTTTATTCTATTGCGGATTCTGATGACACATCCTGTGTTTACCTTTTGTAGGTACTACACTGGAGCAACAATGGTAAAGATCTTTATCGGTAACCTCTCTCAGAACACTGAGAAGGATGAGATTGAAGCTCTGTTTACTCAGTACGGCACAGTAACAGAATGTGCCAAGTACAAAAACTATGCTTTTGTTCACATGGAAGACCGCAAATCTGCCACCAAAGCAATCCGTGAACTGCATCTTCATAAGCTGAATGGCAGACCCATCAACGTAGAGCCAAGCAGAAGCAAGAACCAGGGCCCCGTGAAGCTTCACGTGGCCAATGTGGAGAAGGGCTTTGACAAAGAGCTCCGTGACCTGTTTTTGGAGTATGGCAATGTCACGGAGTGCTCCATCGTCAAAAACTTTGCCTTTGTGCATATGCCTAATTCTGACGAGGCCATGGATGCCTTGCAGGGCCTGGATAATACAGAGTTTCAAGGTAAGCGTAAATGTTTGGGTCTATAAGGGGTTTTTCAGGGGTTCCTTACTTTTTAGATTTGAGGGACAATGTTTTTCTCTCTCGCAGGGAAACGCATACACGTTCAAATATCAAAAAGCAGACCGAGAGGGGAACCAGAGGAGGAGGAGTATCCACCTCCGCCTGTGAGAGGAGGCTATTTTCCTCCTCCCTTTCCAGGGGAGAGACCCGAGCCTCCCTACAGAGGCCGCATGTCCGCTTACCCTCCTCCTCCTCCGCCCCCGCCACCTCCCCCTCCTCCGAGACGAGCAGCGTATCCTGATCGTGGCTATGGCGATCGAGAACCTTATGGGGTGGTCGATTTCTATGAGAAATACAGAGCCCGTCCTTACCCCCCGAACTTCGATGACAGGCGTCCCAGTGCCATCCCCCCTCCACCCCCTCCTCCCTCTGCATTGGTTAGGGAGCGTCTCGGAATGGGCTCTCTTGATCCGTATGAGCGGCGTCCACTGCCCCCTCCTGCAGGTTACATGGCGAGGGATCGAAGCCCTATCAGAAGAGCCCCCCCTCCGCCTGCTCCTGCAGCTGGTAATGGTTACTCCTACGAGCGTTCTCGATTGTCTCCAATGTCAAGGGCGCCAATGTACGCAGTTCCCCGTCCCCGGGAAGCCTACTCGGAGAGAGTGCCGCCGCCGCCACCACCACCGCCGCCGCCTCGCTATGCAGGCTATTAAGACACCTCGAGTGTAATACAAGGTGAGAACAAAGAGTGGATGCTTCATGAACTCATTAATCACATTGATAACAAGCAGAAATGACACGGAAACAAAAGTTATAATATACATGAGAGCTGAATCCGTTAATTGAGGTAGAATCACGCTTTAAACCATCAGCCAAAACTCAAAATTTCCTTCAGATTAATAATAAAGGAATTTAAACGGTGCTGCTAGAATCCTAAAATATTATTGCTTGAACTTCTCAGATCAGTGTTGCGCGAATCCTAAGTAAAACGCGCTCCTTGACATGTGTGGTGTGCTCTTTTTCCAGGTTTAGAATATGACAAGATCGTCGTCGTCTGCTGATGCACGTGGCGCTATACGCACCCCTCCCCCCTCCCATGTCTATGGCGGATTGCGTTGCGTTTGCTGAGACTTACTGGAAGATACTGTATTGCGGACAGCCCCGTATTTTAAAAATATACGATTTCTTTGTCTGCAGTTCTTCTGAGCTGATCATGCCTTTTTCTCCTCCTCTCTTTGTTTTCCTGTTAAAAGCTTTCAAAATGTTTTGCAGAATAGGTGCTTGGACTTCCAGTGTGACCAAAACTGGACACTCTGCTTTTCAATTTTTCTAAGTGGAAAATGTAATCTGGGAAACTGTGACCTATTTCTTCTTTTTAGAACAAGGGATTCATTTAGATACAAATACGTGTAGGCTTTGTAAGCAAAAATTGTTTATTTTAAGATTGTTGGTTGATTACAAAATGCTTATTGATCCAAGTTTTAAAGAAATTTCAGCATAGTAGTTCTTAAATACAACACCTGCTGTTGGAGGTTGTACAGCAATCTTTAAGATTTGCGACACATGTTAGCATGAAGTTTCAGTGTGGTTTTGTTCTTTTTACACTTTGTGTTCTTTTCATGCGACAGTAGACTCCTTAGCCACCATTTATGTATGATTTTTATTTACTTTACAGATTGCTTTTTTTGAAAGCTTTTTAATAAATGAATAAAACAAAACAAAAAAAATTTAACTGTGAAATTATTCCTCGTTGCGTTGGCCTCTTAGGACGAAAACCAATTCGTCAGATAAGATTTAGCTTTCTTTACTCTTGAAACACTTTCAGTTTCACTCTTCAGTCCTGATATTATCAGCATGACACATGGTAGGTGTTTATTTTTTTAATCCTCAGCTCACTACTAGAAAACCTGCCAGACTGGTTTTCCATGTAAAGTGTGAAAAACTATAATGCTTATTAACCCCCTGCCCCTCTCCCCCCTTTTTGTGACACACCCGAGACTTACCACTGCCTTCTTGAACTCTTGCCAGGTTAGACTGCAAAAAGAAACCAAAAGTTGATTTAACTTTAAAGCTCAAATCCAGCGCAGTTAATGAAGTACGGAAATGTCAACTCCCAAAAGTCGCAAAAAAATAGGCAACTTAAACTTCCGTTCCACTCTGGCTAGACAAAGATTTTTTTTAAAGCTGTGTACACCGGCTTCTCCGTGTTTTGAAGTCACATTTCGTCAGTCATCTCCCATTGCCTACCTTGGGTTTTTCATCGATGGCCCCATGCTTCTGTCCAAAGTTTATTTATTTGTATCATCCTTCATTTCATACATTTTAGTCATTTTTCTACTATTTCTAAATTAATATATGTAACACATGAAATGCGTGTGTGATATTCTTAGCCTGTGTGCTCTTTATAGGTTGTTAGATTCAGTGCAGGAGATGCCAGCTCATAGTAAGTCGTCCTCAGAAGATGTCCAGCACCCAGATTAAAACAGGTACATGCTGCTTAAACTGTGGTATTGCAATAAATGATCACACTTTGTCTTCTTGGATTCATACTTTTTATGCTGTTGCAGTTTTGAAAGTAAAAAAAAACAAACAAAAAACCCTGGCACTTACAATAATGGTAATAACTTTAAAAAAAAAATGCTGTGGTATTTTGTTGCAAAGCACTTTAATATTAATCTTAAAAGGTGCCATATAAATAACATTTTACTTAATAGCATTTTAGCAACACTGTCTCTCTTTGTTAGAATTGATTCATGTAGATTGAAGGCATGTTATGGAGTCTTTGAATCTGTCTTTGTTCACAGACGTGTCTTTCCTCTGGCACTTGCTCCGGTTCTAGAAGTGAATTCAAATGGGATTACAAGCTGGGAAGGACCTGGTTAGAATGCAGTTTAAGGTAAAGGGACTCTTCTTTGATCAGTTCAATTTGTGAACCTTGTTTAAAGTGTCTGCTCTTACAGGGTATGGATTTTTGTCCCTCACTGAAAGTTTGAATGATTGGTTGATGAGTTGGAGTGAACATCATGGGCGATGGGACAGCTGTGTCGCTACATCTCTGCTTTGATTGGAGGGTAAAAAAGAAATGTGGGAAAGAGGGAAATAGGAAAACCTCTTAGTTTTCCTATTTCCCTCTTTGCAATTCCCTCTGTAATTGAAAGTTATTGTATGTTGCAGTTGACTACAAGGACCTACTTTTTGTCTTTTTTTTTAACTCCCATTTTCTACCTTTTGAATTTTAGCTATTATGAAATAAACAATTTACATTTGAAAATGTTGTGATTTCTTTATTTCTATTTTTAAAAGTTAGCATCATACATCATACAGTACGTTAGGGTTATATGATAGTGAAGTTTTTAATTATCTTTTTTTTAAGTTGCATAAATTCAACTGCTCCTAAGCAGCCAATCACATGGCAGCGACTCAATGCATTTACGCATGTAGAACTGGTTAACACAGCCTGCTAGCATGGGTTGTTCTGATCTACTGGGATTTAAAACAAAACCTTTTTCCAGGCAACTATCTCTAGGGTGTAAGACATAAAAAATAAAAAAAATACCCAGTTCTTTGTATTATAAATAAATATTTTTGTTGGTGTCCAGTGTCAGACGAGAATTAAAGTATGCAGAAGAGCATCTCTGAATTCTCAACATGTTGAACTATAAAGCAGATGGGCTACAGTAGCAGAAGACCACACCAGGGGTCATAACAGGAAGCTCGGGCTGCAGTTTGCACAGGCTCATCAAAGTATGACGATAAAAGTCCGGAAAAATGTTGGCTAGTCTGATAATTCTTAATTTCTGCTGTAACCAAATATTGGTGTAAACAACATGAAAGTGTGGATCCACCCTGCCTCATGTCAAAGGTTCATGCTGCTTCTGATGCTGCGAGCATGTGGAGAATATTTTCTTGGCACACTTTGGGTCCTTGAGTACCAAGTGAGAATTGCTTATATGCCACAGCTGCCCAAGTATTGTTGACCATCCATTTATGGTAGTAGCCATCTTCTGATGGCTGCTTGTAGCAGGATAACATTTCATGCCTCAAAGCTCAGATTATCTCAAACTGGTTTCTTGAACGTGACAGTGAGTTTGCTGTGCTCCAGTGGTTGTCAGTCATCAGGTCTCAGTCTATAAGGACACCGTTGGAATGTGGTGGAACCGGATTTTTACAGCATACATTTGCAGCAACTGTGTGATGCTATCGGTATGTCAATATGGACCAAAATGTCTGAATCTATGCCATAAAGAATTATGGTTCTGAAGGCAAAACTCATACTAGTAAAGTATATCTAATAAATTGTCAGATGACTATATATTTATGCCAAATCACAACAGCGGTTGCCTCAAGGAGCTTTATATTGTAAGGTCTACAATAACATGGAGAAACCCCCAACAATCAAACAACCACTTAGCGACGGTGGGAAGGAAAAACTTTCCCTTTAACAGGAAGAAATCTCCAGCAGAACCAGGCTCAGGGACGGGGGCCGTCTGAGATGTCTGGCTGGAGATGAGGAGAGGAAGAACTTTATAAAAAAGGAAAGTTTTAAGCCTAATCTTAAAAGTAGAGAGGGTATCTTCCCCTGAATCTAAACTGAGAGTTGGTTTCACAGAAAAGGGATCTTAAACCAGAAGGCTCTTCCTTCAATTTTACTTTTAAATATCCCAGGAACCACAAGAACCCAGCTATGTGACAGCAATGTGTTCTTTCGGGGCGTTATTATGAGATCTTTAAATGTCACATATCATTAATTACAAGTGGTTGATTGATTTGAGCACAAAGCATCTATAAAAGTCAGACTTCAGCATATAAACTGACTTAGACTGATGCTGCTTTGGTTTCAGGCCGAGTGCAAAAGTGTAGTTTTTGAGCTACAAAGTGTTATCTTCACCGGAGGGGTGTGGAACTGCCTGCAGCATTAAAACATACAGTCATCACATACTCCCTCCCCAAAAACCTAAAGCACAATGAGTCAGTGTGATTTTATTTGCACAATTCCACAGCTGTGCTTATTCAGCACTCACTAACATGATGTTATTCATTTGTGAGAAACCAGACAGTTAAAGCAGAGGAGTGTTGAATCCAGGTTTTAAACAGATGTTTCCACTGAGTGAGGGGCAGAATGCATAGATGGATACTATAGTTGCCTAATCAATGAACAGTGAAACTGGAAGTGAGTTCATTGGATCTGCTAAAGAGCGAAGTATCATTTCCTCTAGTCCCTAAGTCACTTTCCCCTAAATCAAACAAATACTTGGAAATCGTGTGCGCTCATCCAAGGAGAAAATTTTTTTTAATACTTAGATTTTGAATTGTTATTTCTTTACTTGTTATTCTTTATCTTCAGTCTTTTGTAGTGGACATCAAGTCTTATTTGATCACAGAATTATATTTTGCCTCATTTTTATGTGGATTTAATGCAAAGTTAAATTTTTAGTTTATTTCACGTGAATTACAACAGATCAATGAAACATATTGGAATACTGAAAACTGGTTAGGTCATGTCACCAGTGGCACTTCCATGATCATAGCTGGTATGACAGAGTGCTGAGTGAAGCATTTTCCTCAAACTGTTGAAGGGGGACAGACATTAGAGCTGGAAGGTGAAAGTTCAGGCCAGGGTTTGAGGAACTTGAAAGGGGCAGAATAACAACACCCAAAGTCTATTATGGAAGCTAAGGCTTTGAAGTTGTGGGATTTGGTTTCTTAGTTGCCATACAGGACACCAGCCAATGAAGGGAATCGTCTTTCCATGACAGCACTGTTTGAGAGAGTTCTCACCTCCCAGAGGACGTTCTTTCAGAGATATCAAGATCGTTACTTTGATGGGCTGCCTAATCTTGAAGAATCTGCCTCGATTCATAGCTACAACCAGAAACCTGTAAATTCAGATCTGAGGTTATCCACATACACAATGTTTTCATGCCTAATGCTATCTTCGTAGTTGAGGACATCCCTCTGGTTTGTGTGCTCTGACCTTTACGTTTCTCTGAAATCTGGATGCATCTTTTCTGTTTGACATAATTAGAGGACCAGCTGTCTTGGTAGTTGTGGGCAGATTTTTTTCCTGTTTTCATGTTTCATGGTGAAAAACCATTTCAACCCGAATTCTGAATAATTTGAACTGATTTGATAAAGACAGGTAGTAAGTAGTGGTCTCACACAATTACGTCCTCCACAGAGCACAAAAATACATTGCTAGATATCATTTAGAGTATGTGAAACTCGTACAACTACCGCCTGCATGGCAGCGACAGTGACCACATTCCAGACTAGGAATGGCTTTTCTCAACTCTATAAATGTGTGTTGTTTCTAGAATAGTGCTGTGTTTTCCCCTAAGCTGCCATGGTTGTGTGGAGATCTCATATTTCTACAGGCTTGAAAGGTTACCGCTTCATCTCAATGATTTCTAGAAAAACCTGTTTCTGTCTTCAATGCAAAGCCACACTTTTTTCATTCTTTGATTAATGATCGCCTTAGAGTAAAGGGTTCCACCAAAAAACAAAAACAAAATAATCAACATGCAGACAACTGTATTCCAGATAAACTGTTTATTTCTCAGTCATAACTTTCAAACTTTAACAGTATTTGCAAAATTAACAATGCAGCTTATGTAGACAGGATACGAAAAGGGTGCAAAATATTGATTTCACATATACAAAGAGGGATTTCTTGTCTAATGTAATAAATGCACTGAGCATTAAGTCGAGTAAATAACAACAAAAAAAGTCACACGTGAATAAGCAGTAATGGTTGGTTATGAATAACAAGGGAGAGTCTCATCACTCTCCTGGGGGCCAAAGGAGCTATCTTTGGGTGACAAACTAATCCTACTATCTGAGCATGTCTCCATGACTGGAGGAAGAGACATGGATGTCTGCTCCTTCCAGAGAGACGTGGATGTCTCTCTGGAAGGAGGTACTGCCAGCACCTCAAACTCTACCTCAAAGTTGGCCTTGGCCTCACCAGACTCACGGATGATCAGGATCTCATACTCTCCGAACCGGATCAGAGCTTTGTCTGGCAGATCCATTCTCTCCAGGTATCCCAGGGCTGAGGTGTTCACTGACAGTTTCCCCCTCTGGCTCAGATTCTGGATGATAAACAGCATCTCTGAGCTCTGGGGAATGTGGTAGGCGTAGAGCGCCAGCTGCTTACGGGACACCCGGGGATCAAGCAGGATGTAGGCACAGGCCTGGTCGTCACGGCCCAGCCTGAGAGGGTCATCGGCAGCATGTCTTCTTCTGGTCCCCAGAGGAAGCCGATCATAAAAGTCCTTACAGCTTTGCTGAGGATGGTAAAGCTTGATTTGGAGGCAAGTCAGGAGGTCCTCCTCCGTCTCCATCGTCAGAGACACATTCATTGTGAAAGAATAACTCCAGATGAAAAGAAGAAGACAGCTGATAGTTAAAGAAAGGACAAAAAATAAAAACCAAACAACAAAATTAGTCATACAGTGAAAATAGACCATCTTATCTGTAAAGCAGGGTTAAATCGTACTGCATATAATCAACAAACATTATTTTTTAGATGCCATACCTGAATGTGAAACTTTCTTAATTAAAGAACGAGGTTTTTATTCCATTCACGGGAAAGAAAGAAACTGAGTTAGAAGAATCTAACGGTGCTACTGCTGCGAAAACAGGAAGACTGATTGCTGCGCTTTGCGAGCTGTTGCCTTTTATTCAGCGAGTTTTCCTGTTGGTCCAACAGTGTTGCTTTCAAGTGCAAATCCGGAAATGTCACTCTCAGGTTGAATTAAATTTTGTGAATGCAACATAAAAGAAAGAAAAATACAAATTTTCATTCAAAAGCTGAAAAACATAGCATCCAAGAATTAGACACTACAATACACAGTACAGTTATTAAAGTAAAAGTATGTCCACTGTTAAATCAGGAGACTGGACAGTAATGGCGTTACGCAGATCTGAAATATTTATGTATGTTTGATTGCGAAGTCAATGCAAACAGTTTGCCACGTGAAATTGAAGAAAAGGAAACAAAATGCTAATAAGAAAAATACTAATTCAAAATAATTCACTGGAGTCTTTGTTACAATTTAAATTCTTTTCCGCTGGTTTGCTGTACTGTGCGATTTTTAACGCGAGCACCTGAATGTAGCATTACAACACTGAAAACTCCATGATGACGCAACCCGGAGTAGACAGAAACGCTTTTAAAACTTCATTTAGAGCCGTGTATTATGATTATTTACAATACTTTTTATGTAAACAAAGCAGAGAAATAAAATACAGACATGCAAACATACAGAAGAAACAATTAGATGTGAAACAGAGGACATAAAAAAAGTAAATGAACCAAAAAAAAAAGAATTTTTACAAGAGGATTGATTAACTAGTGATAATTTTTATGTTTTGCATATCTCGGCAGTCTTAACAAATTACTTATAGGGGTTTTTCAGAAGCAACAATGTTTTAAAATACAAAATGAGATGTGTTTCTTTAAACGCAGTATAACAGGGTAATCTGTTAAGGAATGTAATTTTATGTATGTCAAAATTTAGCTACTTATTTCAGAATGAAAAGTCGCTCTTCATTACTGGGGTGGCTGGGGTTAGTGAAAAATAATAATAATGTCATCAGAAGTGTCACAACCAGTTACTGTAAACAGACTCAACTAAAGACACTGCTTCCCACCCTGCGGTATTTACCACTATAACGGGAAGAAGCAACCTCGTAAAATAGACCGTTACACATTAACCAAGTACGTTTAAACGTACTTAACTCTCTTTTCTTCACCATATAAATGTAGTTGTGAAATGTTACTGGTTAATAAATACGAAACGGGGTGACTTACAAAACATGGACAAAAGTGTACCGTAAGATAATGTAGGGTATTTATAACAAAGCACGGTGCTATAGCTAGTTTTTTTTATATTGTTATTATTTTTATTAGACATGCAAAGTAGAAAAATAGGTATATTGTAGACTACTGGGTGTATAATGTGTAACATTTAATGCGGATAAAAGTTGTAAAGTTGTAAAATTGTTGTTTTACCCGAAGACTTTAGATTACTGCGCACGCCCGGGCGGAGGGGGCGGTGCAGCTGGCTTTTTGTATGCCACAGGCAAGACACAACCGGAAATTAGCAAAAGGAAACCTCTCGAAGGGGACTTCAATTCCTTTTTGTGAGCGCCGACTAAAAGGTAATGAAAATAGAAAATTTACGTCTTTATATAAACGTACTTGTGTGGCGCATAGGTATGTGTGGAGTACCCTGTTAACCTCGGTTCCTTTGTTCGCCCGCTAGCCTCGTTGCGCGAGAATATCGACTGCGCTGCTTTGTCTGTTAGCGTGGCTAACCGGGGCTAACAGGCTACACGAGCGGCGTTTAAACGTTGCTCATTTGTTCTTTTTGTAGACATATACAGATATGAAAGAAACGATTTATTGATAATAATGATTTTAAATGATTAAATTGTTGGTACTTGTGCCGCCGTGAACGGTTTCTAGGTTTTTACTATGCGCGGGCCTGTTAACAACGCTGCTGTTTTTATAGACTCTGAGAAAGGGTCAAACGTACTCTTCAATAGTATGTACTAAAAATGTTTTTTTTTCTCTCTTAACACTCTGCATTACCTCGAAACAGATTTGTAATCATGGTGAAGATTTTCGTGGGAAATCTGCCCAGAGCGACAAACGAGGATGAGATCAAGGCACTCTTTACCGAGTATGGCACTGTGACAGAATGTGCCATCATCAAAAACTTTGCCTTCGTCCACATGGACGACCGCAAGGCTGCCACCAAAGCCATCAAGAATCTGCACCTCTACAAGCTGCACGGCACGCCAATCAACGTGGAGGCCAGTCACGGAAAGAACCAGGGCTCAGTCAAACTGCATGTAGCAAATGTAGAGAAAGGATCTGATGATGAGCTGCGTGCTTTGTTCGAGGAGTACGGCACGGTCACGGAGTGTGCTGTTGTTAAGAATTTTGCTTTTGTACACATGTCCAACTCTGACGAGGCCATGGATGCCATCAAGGGACTGGACAACACAGAATTTCAAGGTAAGAGAGATTATCAACATTTATAAGGAGGTCAAGAAGAAACCTTAGTGTTGCCTTATAATAAACCAGCCCACATAACCTGTGTTTTTACTTTTTATTTTTTAATGTAGGCAAACGCATCCATGTCCAGATTTCCAAGAGTCGTCCCAGACATGAAGAACGGGATGATTACCCCCCTCCTCCCCCAGACAGGGGTGGCTATTGGCCCCCACGCTATCCAGGAGAGTGGCCCGAGCCTCCTCCACCTGGCTACATGAGGGGTCGTCTTAGCCACATACCCCCAGGTTACCCTGCCCCTCCTCTGCCTCCCCCTCCCCCTAGACGAGCAGTTTATCCAGATCGCCCTTACGATGCTGAGAGGGACAGATATGGCGTGGTAGATTACTATGAGAAGTATCGAGCCCGTCCGTATGGCATGGCCACCTACGACGACCAGCGTCCCGGCGTGCCTCCTCCTCCCCCTCCCCCGTCAGCCGTCGTCCGAGACCGTCTTCCGAACTCGTCGCTCGACCCATATGAGCGTCGGCCCCTTCCTCCACCTCCTCCGTCCTCATACTACGCCCGAGATCGAAGTCCGCTTAGGAGACCGCCTACCACACCAGTGCCCCCTGCCAGTAACGGCTACTCCTATGATCGCTCCGCATACGGAGTTCCACGTGCAAGGGACCCCTACGCAGATCGGCTGCCTCCGCCACCGCCTGCACGCTACGCTTATTAAGCAAGGGCGGCGCATTTTGAAGGTGAGGATAGGTCTGAGGTAGACTGGTGTTGCTCTTTCCTAAAACAGCGTTCCTGTAACGGCAGAGGCAGCCGGGGATTTGAAAAGCATGCGTACAAGGTGCTGTTCCACAAGTAAATTCGTTGGTAATGCACGTCGATCCATTTAACATGGCTTTTCAGATAACAAAATAGTACTAAGTGTGTTATAATACGACAAAGATGCACTGTTGAGGATGGAATCTCTGAATTTCGGGAAAAACAAGTCGAATTAGAAATTAACCTGGAACAACGTCCTGTATTCAAGAGTTGCAGATCGTTCATTTCTGTCATTTGCTCTTTTTTTCAGGATTGTCGTCCGACTGCGTCGCCGCTCGGCGCCTCCTGATGCACGTGACTCTATCCTCTCCCTGTCAGTGGCTGAGCGCGTAACGTTCCCCTGCGATGCTGACAGGAGGAACCGAATAGCCGACGTCCACGTCTCTTTCTGTTTTTATTACTTTGAGGCAATTTTTACACTCGTATTTTTCCTCCTGGTTGTTTTAATATGTAATTGTGCTGTAGTACTTTTACTGCTTGCCGTCTGGAGTAGGTGTTTATTTTTTATTTTATTTTTTTTGTACTTTTTCGTTTGAGTAATACTGATGTTGTTTGTGACCTTAGAGAAGCTGAATGAGTTCAGCAACAGTTTCTAGGCGATACTTGTGACTGTAGATTTAACTGAACTTAACTTTGTTTGGTATAAAATCTAATCTGCACGTTGACTCCATCATGTAAAACTTTTACACCGCACAACAAACCGCTGTGAAAAACTTAAACTGCTCAAATGTAGGAGTTCGATGCATGCAGGAAGTAACTGTTAACTTACAGAAAATAAATGTCAATCGGAAGCCTCCTCAGAGCGTTTATATGTGCATTGTCAAACACTTCTAATTAACCTGATTCAAATATTGTTGTAGGGTCACCGGAAATATCATTATTTTAAAAGTTATCCGTTTGTTAGCGATGAAATACCGTGAGACAAGCTTGTTAAAATCGTCACGCTGATTAAAAAAACACGCCCAAACTTTCCTCACTGGTCTTGTCTGAAATGCTGCAGCTTTTATTCCTCAGCAGGGCGTCTGACGTCTTTCCTCAGTGCCAAAGTTGAAGGCAAGTAAAGAAAAGCTAGCGCTCTCTAAACCTACTGAACCCACACTGGTTTTGATAGGTGAGACTGGTTTACCTTGAGTCATATTGGGGAGGGGGAGGGGGGTATTACCTCAACAACTTCTGGACACCTTCGCAGTGAAAAGGTAAGTGACAGGTTACTGGATTGGAAAGAATGCTGATGTAGTGCTGAAACACATTCCACATTTGTATGATTCTTTTAGGTGAATTATTACTTTCATTCAAGAGTTTTTTTTGTAGTAGCCAGAAAAAAGTTGGGGATTTCTTTAGGCTCTTTATGCCAAAAAAGTCCTGAAAGTACCAAAGGTAGATACAGGGAACATGAATAAGAGAAAACCATCAGGTGTGGTCAGTTATTTAGTGATGGAATGACCCACTCTTGCGCATCTTTTGGGGAAAAACATCATCATGCTGGAAAATCTTACACAAATGTCTTAAGCTAGATTGAACAGGTGAAGGAAAGTTGAGAACAAACGTTAACTCAGTTTGGTTTTGTGGAGTCTGTTAAGGCCCTTGTGCTTCTCTGAAGGTTAAATGAACTTCCACTGTCATCTGTGGTTTCTATAGCTATCCGGTGTGTGTAATAGTTTCACCACTTTGTGAAAACATGGCTTGTGAGTGTAATTGTTGGTTAGTACGCCTGCTTCGGTGTAGACCACAGGCGTTGAACTCCAGGCCTTGAGGGCGGCAGATTTAAATGGCTAAATTACCTCTTCAAAATGTCAGGTATGTTGACCCAAGATGTTATCTAAAATCTGCAGGACACTGGTCCTCGAGGCCTGGAGTTCGACACCCATGGTGTAGACCATTTAGGGCAGGGGTCTCAAACTCCAGTATCCTGCTTGTTTGTGAGATATCCCTGCACTACCTGCTGTTGATTACCTGGATCAGGTGTGCTTTGCCAATAAGAAGCTACAAGGGCTGGTTAGTTTGAAAAGAAGCAGGATCGTGGCCCTCGAGGTCTGGAGTTTGACACCTGTGGTTTAGGGATTCGTAACCCACTTCCACTTAGGTAGTATGGATCAGCACTCAGTATATCTCACCCTCCACTCCAATGAGTAAACAGTGCTAGTGTGGATTTGGGCCATGGGCCGGCAGTTGAAAGAACAAGTCATTTTTAAGTAATCAGACATCTGTCACATTCTCTAATGTTGAATCACAGCATGGAGAAGAACTCGACTGTCATCTGCCTGTCTGCAGTTTGCTAATGATGATAGGGACAAGTGAGAAGGCTGCTGGGGCAGGGGTTAGTGGGGTTAAATAAGAACAGTGGTGCTTTGGTTTGTGTCATTCCATCGCTCATAGATGGCTAATACTGGATCACTTATTTATTTGGGTTCTCTCTTATCTATTTTAGGGAAATCTGAGGTTCAGAGGTGTTAGCAAAACTGTCCGGCTGTTCTTTATGTACACTGTACAGACTGTGAGCGGTACGCTTTGCTGCTGACAGATTGGATGCCAGCTGTAGGGTTTCAAATGCATCTGAGTTTTAAAAAAAAAAAAAGATGGCAGCTTTTAGGGAGAGTCGAGGTCTTTTTAAAATTGGAAATTTGAATAATTTATTTTTACAGTTTTTTCTTTTTGATTGAATGAACGTGAAGGATTTACCACAGAACACTACATTTGGACTTGAAGATGTGATATTTCTATATATGATAAATATAGATTTTAAACCCTTGTAAACATGAAGTTGGTTAAGTGTGTGGGAATTTCACAGTAATAATTTCTTTAATGTATTGTTAGTTTTTGGATTTTTGCAAATATCAATAAAATACTTAAAAACAACAACATGGACTCTGTTAACTTACATGCTGTGTGTCTAGTTACTTGGCTGGTTGCCATTTGAGTCACTGTTTTCACTGCATTGTTTTAGTTCTGTTTGCTACTGCACATTGGCCCTGTCCAAATTTATCTTCAAACACGTGCACAAGAAGCAATTTCTTAACATCCTGGTTTTTAACTGGACAGTAGCAGAGCTATGATACCTCATGGGAAGAGCTCTTTGCTCAATTTTATACGGGGAAGTAAATCTAACATAGATTTTATACTACAAAACTAAATTCAGGCTTATTGTCATGGAATGGGGAAACACTTTTTTTTTTCTGTCCCATAACCAAAATCAGTTAAAAATAAGGATTTCAATTTTGCTATAAAAAATTACACTTTAGGACAGTTTGTGTACATTAATTCCTACTTTTGATATAAATAAGTGCACAACTAACTTCATGTGGCAGGATTGGGTGTAAATTGATCCGTTTAAAAAAGTTGTTTCACTATGCCAGCAAACCTTAGTGGGTGATGTTTGCTGTCAGGACAAGGCTTTAGGTTACCATTAACCCTTTCAGCAACAATATTAATATTTTAGTGAGCATTTCTGGCCAAGTTCCTGAAGGCAAACTTATGTTGTGTGATGTTATGTATAGTAAGTGTTCAGAGCAGTAACAGCGTCCTGATACTTCCCCATCTTGACTAATAAATTCCAAACAGCGGTAAAACAATATCTGCAGAAAGTTGCAATGAGACAATAAATACTCTTCTATCACCAGAGTGTGGAAGCTGCATTCAATAGTCACTGAGTAACCAGAAACTTCAAACTCATCAGAGGATGTTTCCCTGTTGTAAACGCAGTGATGGGGAGAAAGAGCCCCCCAACTTGGTCTTAATCATATTGTGTATTTAGGTTTGATTCTTATTAATTTAACTCCTCATCTTAATGAAGTTAAGGTATTTTTAAAAACATATAATGCTGTATAGAGCAGCATAGTACATATATATCTTAAAAAGTGACTTTAACTTTTAGTTTCTATATATGTATATAGTGTGTGTGTGTGTGTGTGTGTGTGTGTGTAATACTGATTTTCCCAGCAGAACCCAAAGGAGAATCATTCATAGTAAAACTGAAAGTAAAATATCAAGTTTAGCCAAAGAATAAGAAGCATAATTTTATCTGCTTTTTCTGGGAAATGTCATTTAGTCATAGGCGTGCTGGAGCATCTCCACCTCATCTCATGTAGCACGAGATAAAATAACAATCTGATACAGCTTCAGCGGAGTTCCCCCTTTGTAAATTCAGTAATGTAGGAACATGAACCTTTAGACTTTGCTCTACGACAATAAGAACTAGTTTTTGGACCTGACCCAGAGGTAACAGATGACCCATGTGTCTCTATGGCTGGCTTACCTAATTCAAATTATATTTTCTCACTATGGCAACAAAAATGTTGTTTTTGTCTGAACCTGCCATACTGGCTAGTAATGATGCAACAACAGTAGCCTACATTCCCCAAAGTATTTTTTCTGTTTTGACCTTCCTTGATATGTTTCACCAAACACCAAGCATACCGGCACACACACACACTGAAACTGGACACTAGCCAGCTGACACACAAAGTTGATGCTGAAGGCAGACGGTCTAAAGAGAGCATTTTGGCCAAGCTGAAGCTGAAACAGGCTTTGTGAAGCTTACAGAAATATGTGCAAGAGCAAAATGAAAGGTGAAGTGAACTGTTCTGCAGTAACATTAGGATGCATTTTGCTTCATTTCAAGC
>NW_024582504.1:1520953-1525574 GCF_018398535.1 Haplochromis burtoni
GAGTCATATCCTGAACAGTCAGAGACCCATCAGAGAAAAAAAAATGATGCTTTGAAACTTAACTGAACTTCAACTGAACAAGAGAGGGAAAATAACCACGTCTCAGCAGGCTGCCTGGGTTTTCTCAAAGCACAACAAGCCATATACTGGCCTTGACGAGGCAGCTGCTTGAAGTGAACTGATTGACATCCAGGCCACTAGTGACATGAAGGCTGCTCTCCAGAGATGTTCTGGTTCAGAATGACCAAGAGACCTGGACTCCACTATCGGCTATCGGCTATCTGAAAGCTTGAGCACTGTTTGGGTGGCTTGTCCCCAAGAGTATGATACACGTTGGCCATGTATGTGCTCACCATGTTTGGCTCAACATACACCTGTGAAGCTGTGTTCTTAAAAATTAACTTTATAAAATGCATTACAGGAATAGACTGTCAAGCCAGTCTTTGTCTATCTGTCACTCTCCTTTGGAGATGCCTTTGTGCAACCCACCTCCATCTTCATCTCTACCACCACCAGCGTCTAGACTCTGAGAGGTCCGACTCTAATGCTTATCACCGCTGGGGTTCTGTTGTGTCGAGACGGGCTGTTGGACTCTAACCGCCAAAATTCAAAATTCTGGACATCAATAAATCATGTTGCTTTCATTCTAATGATCTGTTCTTATTGAACTGCTTTCAGGCCAACAGTCGAACAAAGCCTGATCCACCGCTGCTTCCTTATTAAGCTGCCCAAATGAAATCATCAGAGCAAGTGTGTTATTGCCACCAGGTGTGCGACCCTGAGGGCGGGAAACTCCTCTGGTCCTGACAATGCGCACTGGGACAAATTGGCTGATAGCGATCGCCTGCTGAGGCCTGCTGAGGTGGTCTATCAGCTGTTAATGGACCTATTAAAAGGGAGCTGGCTGAGTACTAATGCCAGTGTGAAAAAGAGGGGCCTCCTGCTTTGCCAACCGCCAATATAACTGAAAGAAAGAAAGAAAGAAAGAAAGAAAGAAAGAAAGAAAGAAAGAAAGGGGCCTCCTGCCTGATTGTGAAGTGTGGCGGCTCATTTGGAGACTGACCAGTCAGTGTAACGTGGCAACCCAGTCCTGACAGTATAGGAGACAATGCGTGTGATTGACAGCACGGCAGAAGTACATCTGTGAGTAGTGTCTCCACTGTTGTTCACCAGGTGCAGCTGTGCTGGGAGAGGGTCGCCACGGCTATTAGCCATGCCAGCTTCCGGGACGATGGTTCTGGCCAATATTTGTTTACTTGCAGGGCGATGCCACGAGGGGAGCCGCAGTGGCATAGAGCGACAGACTCCAGTGCAGAGTGTGAGCTGGGCTGGGATGTGACGAGCCCAGTGGAGGGACGATTCGATTCAGTTTTATTTATATAGAGCCAAATCACAACAATGTAGAAAAGCATTTGATCAGTGTAGTGAGGAAAAAAATCACTAAACAAATACGTGAGGTGAAAGATCAAGTCCATTATTATTCACCTTAATTGGAAAATCTTAATTCAAGGGTAAGTTAGACTTGGTTAGAGAGACAGATAAACATAATTTAAGCGGCAAACTTCCTTGTAGACTTTCAGCAAATGATGAATTGCTTGTTATGGGATCTCTGTCTGTCTGAAGAATGGGTCCCAACATGCAGAACTTGAAACACTTTTCAGAAACGCAACAATGTGCTGTGTATTAAGAGTTGTTGCTCACTGATTTCTGTCATTTGGTCTTTTTTTTCCCCCTCCCCAAGTCTTGTTGTCCAACTGATCCTGGTGGATGCAACACCTTCCTGTCCATCACTGAGTACTTAATGTTCCTCTGCAATGCTCACAGGATGGACCGTTCCTCCCTATCAATGAAGTGCACAACCTGATCACTGAAAGAGTGGCTAGTCCTCTGTTGGTGTAAATAGACTGCAGAGTCCTGGCCTGAGGAGGCAGCTCTTATTTGTCGTGTCATCTGCTTAGCCAGGGGTTGTTTGGTTTCCCCAATCTACACGTTTATGGCAATGGTCCTTGCACCTTGTGTACTGTACTACTGTTTGTGCTGGGGAACCTGGTCCTTGGAAGGCAATATGTCTGTGAAGGTTCTGCACTCTCCACCAATTGCTCTTAGAACTGAAAAGTTTCTCAGATGAGAGGTGACATCTTCAAGAAACCTAAAGATGTCCAGACACTTTTCTTTCCAAGTTCCTTAGACTGGTCTTTGGAGTGGACCAAGTTTTGGAGTAGTGTGTTTTATGGTTTGAAAGCCACAGAAACAGTGTTTCAAGAAAACACATCTCAGATACTCCTACTGAACACAAGATCCTCAAAAAATGCAAGGATTCTGCTCTTGGTGAATGTGTTGTTGTTCATGAACTACGTAACATCATGTAGAGACAAAAGTAGGATCAGTGCAGCGATTCGTTTACTACCTACCGATGGTGATCACTAGAAATACAGCAGCCAAAGTAGCCATCATCAAACATGCCAGCTTAGTTATTAAACTGGAACACTGCTCTGCATGATCAATAAAGGAGACAAAACTTTATGAATTTAAAATGTTTACATTTTACACAAATTCTCCTCAAGGCAAACACATTTGAGAGACCTATCTGTACACTTGTTATCAGTGGCATGACAAGGCTCCACAGTCTCAGACTCAGAGGTCGAAACAGAAATCCAGTCTAAACGAAACGGTTCAGATTTGATTTATTTTTAGCTGAGAAGGGGACAGCTAATATTAAACAATTCCTAATTCAGTACTTACTCTGGCTGCAGGGAAATAAAGCTGGTATCCAGATGAAGCTCCTCATTGTGTGCGTTGCCTCACTGCTATGACACTTTATCTCTGAGATCTTCTGTCTTTTGCTTTAAAGAGGTGGAGTACTGTACATGTTTATTTCTTCATTCAAACCGGGTACATAAATGTTTGAGCAGAAGCGTCTTGATGCATCTCAATCATCCAGGAAAGTAAATCTCCAAAAGTTGATTCTGTTCATCTGGACGTAGCGTTTTGTGGGAGAAACGTTTCGTCACTCATGGTCATGAGAATTTGCATAATTAAGATTAAGGAACTGACCTAATAACTCAGCCTGCCTAATGGAGAAGCTGGGCCTCACAGAAGTTAAGTGAAAGCACTAGTTTGTCTAATGAACCAAAAATAAGCAACGAGTAGCGTCTGAGAACAGTGTAACTTAGATTTTACAGCATGTAATTTAAAGGTGAAAGTTAATTTTCCTACATAGATATTTTGGCATTACCTCCACAAAATGTCACCAAAGCGCTGTGATGAAACATATTGTTAATTTGGGTCTCATTTAGTTAGAAATGTTTATTTATCAGATGGACATAAATGATTATTGTGAGCGTTTCTTGACCCTTAGCTGCTCAACAGGAAAGAGGTTCTCTTATGCAGCCAGGTTAAAGGAAACCTACAGATTGAGGTATAAACTAGAGGGCCAAAGATGCTGACTTTAGCATCAAATGACATTAAACATTTTCTTTTTGTATGCTGTTGGATAGCTTAACAGATGCATGCCTTACTCAACTCTGTACGCATTCTGCAGGACAAACCGATGACTATGACTGAGAAAGAAACACATGTAAAACTGGTTACAGCTTTATCTGATGATGTAGCCGCTGCAGAGTAAATTATGAAAGTTAGACACAGGAAATGTGGCTGAATACTCTTTCCTGTTTAGAATACAGCATACATCATACTGTGAGTAAGCTGAATATCTTCTGTATGCCATTAGTGACCTGCTCAGCTTACAAACGATTTCCTTTACAATACTGTGTGAAAGTCTTGTTCACATTTGTCTTAATGAAACAAATGGAAACATAAAGTGGGGGGAAATGTATATAAGGCAAACACAAGAGATACTAAAGAAGAGTTTGTCCAGTTTTAACAAGATTGAAAGCCAATATTTGGTATGATTACTTCTGTTCTTCAACACAGCCTGCAATCTGTTGGGCAGCTTTCTTGTAGTCATGAGGAATAATTTTCCAGCCTTCCTGAACGATATTCAGAACTCTTCTTTGGATGTTTACCATCTTTTGTACCCACACTTCTTCAACAATGTTAAACTTTGGGGAGGCCAAATGATGATAGGTAGGGTTGCAGTTTATGTGTTTGTTTGTTTTTTAAAGAGCAGCTCTTTCAGTGGCAGGCTGCGGCACCCACGATGTGGGACGGAGCGATTCCGCAGGTCTTTCTTTCCATCTGCTGGCAGACTCTACAACAAAGACCTTGCAGACGACCACACGTGCAGACACACACAGACAGCGCTGGACAGCTCCTTCAGTAACACATTGCTGCACCCACAGAATGCGGGTGAGAGATTTCGGAGGTCTTTCCTTACAGCTTCTCTAAAATGTACAACAGCAGTGAATGCACACATGTCGAAACACATGTGCAGACACTAAGGTCCGTACATATTTTTGCAATATTCAATATGCTATTAACATCCAACTGCTGCACTATGAAAGATTCTGTTCTAATGTTACAAGTATACTGACTTATATTTATATCTATATTGTACATTTATCTAAATTATATTTATCCTTATATTTCTTCTACCTTGTATAGTGTATCCATCCTTTTATAGTATGGTTCTTAAATGGTAAATGGCCTGTATTTATATAGC
>NW_024582504.1:1525975-1539459 GCF_018398535.1 Haplochromis burtoni
TCATCAAAATCTGCATGTGTGTATGATTGGGTAAACGAAGCTTGTAGTGGAAAGTAATTTGAGTGCTTAGTTATGTAGAAAAGTGCTTTGAGTGCCAGTCCATTTGCAGTACCTTCTTCCTTATGAATAGCTTTTGGACAGTTGCTCTTTTGAGATAATTTCCCAAGACTCCTCAGGTGAACAATAGCTGACTCAGCTGAAGCGTCAGATGCATATCTCATGTGTCATGTCTTTGCTGGATTTTTACTTTTTCTTAAGTACATGTCTTTCAGATACCATTCTGCTGCTTTAAACAGCGTTTTAGACTTGGCATGTTTTCTTTTGCCTTTCACTTCTCCAATTTCCTGCACACCATATTGTGTTATACTAGGTTTTTTGCACAATTATTTATGCTTCCTATATCGACAGAATGATATCCCTGAGGTCTAAAAGTGCATGTTAAATCACTGCACAAAAGCTTCAGATTTTTTAAAATGATACATATTGCAAGCCTTGCAAATCTAAAGGAAAAACAAAACTAGGCTATACATTTGAACTCTTACTGTTAATGGGAACCATCATAACGCTAATGTACCTGATCTGTTCAGTCTGTATCAAGTAGTGAATACTTCCTGTCAGCCTGTGCAGAGTGTTTTCACAAGTTTTAAAGGCGCTCGTATTTGTCATGACTATGTATGTCAAGCAACCACTGACTCTGTTGTGGTTAACGGTCAGCAGTTGCACAGCTTTGAGAAGATGGGCATAAAAAACAAGTTGTGAACTTGTCGTTATCAACTTATTACTCTTTTAGAATTTAGTGGAGGCCTTTTCTAGGCATGTCAAATATATTTCTATGCAATATCGATATGATTTCATTAATTTTTTCATTTATTCTCACAACCCCCTATTATTTATTAGGAAACAGGTACATGAGTTCCTCTGCCTTTACTAACATAGCAAAATGCAGTGAAGCTATATGAAACACGAGAAGATTTAAGATTTAAGATGAAAGGCCTTTATATTTGTACTGATATTTAAGATTGATTACAGATAAAAGAATTCTACAACAAGACCAAAATAACTGTACAAATGCTCACTGTATCATAACACTGTCCCATCTTTCTGTGCCATGATATTCATCTAGAATTATTAATACCAAAGGAGGAGGAAGAAACCTATAAAGAAGAACAGCCACCAGCCAGAAAGCTCAGTTACTTTCTGAGTCTATCGAGCAGAGGAATAAATAACATTTGTGTCCACTGATGCAGGGCTGTGGTGACTTTCTGTGTCTGGCCAAAATGTCACAGCTCCATTGTGCCGGAGTCCTGAGCTCTGCCTCTGTCGATAAGAGAACTGTCAGTCTCACAGCTGAGTAGAAAAGTAAACAACCATTAACTGATAAATAGTGAAAGACACAAAACTAAAAACTTCACCTGTTTCAGATTGTCTTCTCCAGTGTGAGCTACGGCAAAAAATAGAAAATTTATTTTTGAATTATAATGTTAAAAATATTTGCATTATAGGATTAAAAAACAACAACAACAACAACAAAAACCCGTGGTAATAACAGACATGAAAAAATAAATAAAAATCACAATAAAAATACCTTTGTGAAGCTTTTTGATTTTAACAGCCAGACAAACGATGACTGTGATGAGGAAAATAGTCAGAACACCGAGGATCACACTCATCATCTTTGGTAATCCGATAAAAGTGTCTGTGACAAAGACAGATTATAATAAATGAAATGACAGCAGCTGCAGTTTATTAAATGTGTGGTTCAGAATCTAACATCTTAAACTTTGACTCTTATTTTCATGAAATTCAATAAAACCAAATGAAGAGGTCATTCTTACCTTGGACCACTAAATATGTTGCTTCAACAATAACCGGACTGCGGTCTATTTTAAATCCACAGAAATAAAGTCCAGAGTCCAATAAATCCACTTGTTTAATTTTGAGAAACACAGTGGATAAATTAGTGCTCATTTCAAATTTTCCATTTTGAAATCCAGCTTAACACACACCGTTTGTGGTAGCAGTAGTTACATCCATGCATGTGTTTTTTTTAACCATGTTTGTCCATGTTGTTTATTCAGGTCCTATATTTAAGACAGGTATAGGGGAAGAGCCGCCCCAGTACTTCCTGTTTATATAGGGTCATGAGGTCAACTTCATGCATGATCTTATTCCTGTTCTTTGTTTAGAATTGTATTGTTTGGTCTGACCTATTTGTTTCAACGGTAGAGACTAACGAGGTCAGGTGTGGGCAAAGTCCTGTATAAAGCAAGTGAGATTTTTGCATACCAGGTTAATTGTTTTATGGTAGAATGGAGATGCCAGAAATAAAGGATACTTAAAAGAACTTAAATGGTCTGCTGATGCTATTTACTTATCACCTTCCTTGCTGTTTAAGTTATGCTAGCTCACACGCTCTCACTGGAGTCAAAAATTTCAACCATCTTCCCCACTATAACTGTGTCCTACAGAAAAATCCCCTTCCTTCCTGTTTTCTCTCCCCTTTATAGAGAAGGATTCAAATCATCACCAGTCCCTGTACTCAACTCCAAATAGGTGGCAGCTGGATGAGAATGGAATCTCCACTCCCACACGGGTGTGGCCTATATCACACACAAAACACTAAAACACCAAAGCATGCAATAATTAAAATGGAAAAATCACTGAATCACTGCACAAAAGCTTACAATTTGTTAAAATGATACATATTGCAACCCTTTCAAATCTAAAGAAATAAAAAGTTATACATTTGAACTTTTACTGTTAATGGGAACCACCAGTGCGTAACGCCAATGTCCCTGATCTGTTTAGTCTGTGAAAACACTCTGCAGTCTGACAGGAAGTATTCACTACTTGATACAGAGTCAGCTCTGTTGTGGTTAACGGTCAGCAGCTGCACGGCTTTGACAAGATGAGAATGAAAAACAGCTGTTAACCTGTCATTATCAACTTATTATTCTTTTGGCATTTAGCAGATGACTTAATTATTTATTTTTATCTTTTATGCTCTGCCTTTACTAACATTGTAAGATGTTGTGAAGCTATATGAGACATGAGAAGATTTAAGATGATGAAAGGCCTTTATATTTGTACTGATATTTAAGATTGATTACAGTTAAAAGAATTCTGAGAATAAGACCAAAATAACTGTACAAATGCTCACTGTATCATAACACTGTCCCATTTTTCTGTGCCATGATATAGCTATAGAATTGTTAATACCGAATTAAAGCCAAATGGCAACATCCAGGACTAAAATAAAACTTTGCCTGCTTAGAAGTGCAGTACCTCCAATGGCCACCTGAGGCTGGCACCAAAAATAAAAAACACAAACACTTTAGCGGCAACCTTCGGTCCTTCTTTGCCGCTTCTGCAGGACTAAGTTTCTGACTCGTGCTCTTGTTGAATCGCTTGTATGCCTTTCGGTAGCAAAAAAAGGCGCGAAAAAAGGAAAAAACATTTATTCTCCATACAAATGAAAAATACAAACAAATGCCTCTGGTGGGAGCTCCGTTTACATTCCCTTATGTTACAACAAAACACAAAACGGCCGGTCAGAAAACTGTTGCTCCACGTCCTGCTTACTTACCTAACCTTTCATCCCCCTCGTGCGGGCAATAAACACCCCCTTTACGACACCTACCAACACTTTACAACAACACAAAAGACTAACAAAGCAGGATCAAGTTATGAAGCACGGTATATTACACTATAACATAAAATAATGAAAATTATAACTAGAAACTCAAATTAAAGATCACAGCAAAATGTTGGCTAAACTGTCTAAGCTCCAACAAACACTAAAAACCATACTTACAAAAAACATATGGCTCGACAAAATACCTTCATAACCTCTTGATATTATATTGCATAATATGAAGCAGACAGAAATACATTCATTCCTGTTACCTTTGTTCAAATTATTTCCTCTTGCACTGATAATTCTGAGTGATTGATCCGTTTTTGAATAGTGGCTGACACTAATATCAATTCATACAGCCGCACATCTCAACAGCAGTTGCCTCGAGGTGCTTTCTGCTGTAAGGTAAAGACCCTACAATAATACAGAGAAAACCCCAACAATGACACGATCCCAAGGACTCAGCAACAGTGGGAAGGAAAAACTCCCTTTTAGCAAGAAGAAACCTCCAAAGAGGAAAAGGCATCTGCCACAACCAGTTGGGGTGAGGGGAGGAAGATAGGACAAAAAACACAATAAAGATTGTGGAGGCTAAAATGTTTTGACATATGACATATAGACCACTTATAACAGTAACACAGGACACCAATAGGATTCATGTACATTTTCACTTGTGATTTCACAGCATGACGACATCCACCAAACAAACATCAGCAGATCAATAATGACGCCTCGGTTCCATGCAGTGCTCGGTCGGCTAACAGTGAAGACCCCAAACCAGCCAGGCTGGTACTTGATATCAAAGTGATAATGGGTTAGGCTCAGGGAGGGGCGGCAATCTGCTGCAGTACTCTTGCTGGAGCATTTTGGATTAACATAGCCCACATAAGAAATTGCTAATCCATTTGCTGCCTTCAACTTTTTTCAGTTGAAATCACATTGATTTCCTGGTTCCTGATCTACAAACAACCTCTTAAAACAGGCTTTTGGCATTAGTGTTACATTAGAATCAGTATCTAATGAAAATTTTACATCCTTGCCATCAACAATACCTCTACTTGTCCCTAAAAATTAAAAGTGGTTTATCTGGACTTGACCACCATCATCCTTTCCAGTCACCTGGAATTAATAGTTTAAAGCCATCTTGGATTGAGTTCCCCGAAACTCCCTTGCCATCTGTCTACTGATTCCACACTAACTACAGATGGGTCACTCTTGTTGATCCCACTGATGCAGTGGCCGTTCCACTGGCTGAGAAATTTGCTCTGTCGCTGGGAATGGCTCTGAGCCCTCGCCATGTGTCCTGTACTGATAGGACGAGAGTCCTGCCTTTCTCTCTCCCCTTTGGGAACTTGGCATGTCTGTGGAATTGCTGCTGGTTGAGCAAATTTCCTCAGCTCCTCCTGAAGAGTATTCTTAAGATCCACGATTTGCTTGTTCATTTCTGCGAGAATCTCCACTTTAAATTAATCTTTCCAATTGAAGGTGTCATGGCCACTTTAAATCTCCTTTTACTATTTCACAGGCAAAGTTTTCATGCAAGCCGTGCAAAGCGCCTGCTTCCCACTGTAAGGCCTCTTTACTCACCTGTTTGAATGGGAGATTAGGGTAATGCTTTAACAGATGCTGTAGATTTTATATCGCACCTTCTCTGAGGCCTAAGGCAAACTGATCACGCATGTGCAGGTCAGCACACCAAGGGTCTTGTGGCTCTTTTATCTGCAGGCGGTGCCTTTTCTTAATCGTAAAGTAAACTTTCTAATAGGCTCTTCTGGCCTTTGTCTGCAATTGTAAAACATGGCATGCAAGGTACCCACAGCCGTTTTATCCCCATACGGTTTTGCACTCAGCAGAAAATCAGACTGCTGTACTACAGACCACTTTTGAGACCATGTTAACATTTTTTGGATAATTCATCTGTCATATTGATCACTTTAAGGCAGGTGGTTTCATATACTGGCCACAATCCTGTTGACAATGCTAAAGGAGCCACAAAAATGGCATCATCACAGGAAATGAATACGTTCTAAATAGTGACCTGTAGAAAACCACCACATTCAAAGTGAAACTAGGGCATACAAGATTTTCCTCCGAAGCAGACTAGTGGCTGCAGACACAGATCTGGCCTGCAATCCAAGGTCCAAACCCACCATGGTCAAAATTGTTAGCCTGGTTAAAAACAGGAAAAGGTGGTCACTGAGAAAACACAGCCAAGCACATGTCAGTATTGCTCTTCCTCACCAAGTCTTGAACAGTTTCCTCTCATCGGTTACCTCTAATTTCGCAGTAGGCTTTTCCTCTGTGAACTCCCAGAATATGCAGGTCCAGCACACCAACAGTCTCCAATCCAGTTTTTTTTAATCACAACAAATCCATATAAATAATAATTGAAACAAATCCTCCACCCACTGTCATTTGATCACTTTAACGCAAAACCCTGCAGGCCTGGAGGGTTTTGCTCTAAAATGCTCACCTCTCTGTGACAAAGTGGTTAGGCATGAACTCATTTACCACTTATCCCTTAACCATATTGATAATTTCTTTCCTTGTTATTTTACAGTCAGCCATAATGCTTTAATTTAGACATTGCTGGTGTAACTTTGCTTAACACACACCGTTTGTGGTAGCAGTAGTTACATCCATGCATGTGTTTTTTTTAACCATGTTTGTCCATGTTGTTTATTCAGGTCCTATATTTAAGACAGGTATAGGGGAAGAGCCGCCCCAGTACTTCCTGTTTATATAGGGTCATGAGGTCAACTTCATGCATGATCTTATTCCTGTTCTTTGTTTAGAATTGTATTGTTTGGTCTGACCTATTTGTTTCAACGGTAGAGACTAACGAGGTCAGGTGTGGGCAAAGTCCTGTATAAAGCAAGTGAGATTTTTGCATACCAGGTTAATTGTTTTATGGTAGAATGGAGATGCCAGAAATAAAGGATACTTAAAAGAACTTAAATGGTCTGCTGATGCTATTTACTTATCACCTTCCTTGCTGTTTAAGTTATGCTACCTCACACGCTCTCACTGGAGTCAAAAATTTCAACCATCTTCCCCACTATAACTGTGTCCTACAGAAAAATCCCCTTCCTTCCTGTTTTCTCTCCCCTTTATAGAGAAGGATTCAAATCATCACCAGTCAGCTACTCCCTGTACTCAACTCCAAATAGGTGGCAGCTGGATGAGAGTGGAATCTCCACTCCCACACGGGTGTGGCCTATATCACACACAAAACACTAAAACACCAAAGCATGCAATAACTAAAATGGAAAATCACTGAATCACTGCACAAAAGCTTACAATTTGTTAAAATGATACATATTGCAAGCCTTGCAAATCTAAAGAAATAAAAAGTTATACATTTGAACTTTTACTCTTAATGGGAACCACCAGTGCATAACGCTAATGTCCCTGATCTGTTTAGTCTGTGAAAACACTCTGCACAGTCTGACAGGAAGTATTCACCACTTGATACAGAGTCAGCTCTGTTGTGGTTAACGGTCAGCAGTTCTCAGAATTCTGAGAATAAGACCAAAATAACTGTACAAATGCTCACTGTATCATAACACTGTCTCATTTTTCTGTGCCATGATATCGATATAGAATTGTTAATACCGAATTAAAGCCAAATGGTAACATCCAGGACTAAAATAAAACTTTGCCTGCTTAGAAGTGCAGTACCTCCAATGGCCACCTGAGGCTGGCACCAAAAATAAAAAACACAAACACTGTAGCGGCAACCTTTGGTCCTTCTTTGCCGCTTCTGCAGGACTTATGTTTCTGACTCGTGCTCTTGTTGAATCGCTTGTATGCCTTTCGGTAGCAAAAACAAGGCGCTTGTAAAAAAGGAAAAAACATTTATTCTCCATACAAACTGAAAAATACAAACAAAGGCCTCTGGTGGGAGCTCCGTTTACATTCCTTTTATGTTACAACGAAAGCACAATAAACGGCGCCGGTCAGAAAACTGTTGCTCCACGTCCTGCTTACTTGACTAACCTTTCATCCCCCCTCGTGCTTAACACACCCCCTTTACGACACCTACCAACACTTTACAACAACACAAAAGACTAACAAAGCAGGATCAATTTATGGAGCACAGTATATTACACTATAACATAAAATAATGAAAATTATAACTAGAAACTCAAATTAAAGATCACAGCAAAATGTTGGCTAAACTGTCTAAGCTCCAACAAACACTAAAAACCATACTTACAAAAAACATATGGCTCAACAAAATACCTTCATAACCTCTTGATATTATATTGCATAATATGAAGCAGACAGAAATACATTCATTCCTGTTACCTTTGTTCAAATTATTTCCTCTTGCACTGATAATTCTGAGTGATTGATCCGTTTTTGAATAGTGGCTGACACTAATATCAATTCAATTCATACAGCCGCACATCTCAACAGCAGTTGCCTCGAGGTGCTTTCTGCTGTAAGGTAAAGACCCTACAATAATACAGAGAAAACCCCAACAATGACACAATCCCAAGGACTCGGCAACAGTGGGAAGGAAAAACTCCCTTTTAGCAAGAAGAAACCTCCAAAGAGGAAAAGGCATCTGCCACAACCAGTTGGGGTGAGGGGAGGAAGATAGGACAAAAAACACAATAAAGATTGTGGAGGCTAAAATGTTTTGACATATGACATATAGACCACTTATAACAGTAACACAGGACACCAATAGGATTCATGTACATTTTCACTTGTGATTTCACAGCATGACGACATCCACCAAACAAACATCAGCAGATCAATAATGACGCCTCGGTTCCATGCAGTGCTCGGTCACTTTCTGAGTCTATCGAGTAGATGAATAAATAACATCTGGGTCCACTTCTGTGGCTGATGCAGGCCTGTGAGGACTTTCTGTTTTTGGATGAAATGTCACAGCTGCATAGTGCAGGTGCTCTGAGCTCTGCCTCTGTGAATAAGAGAACTGTCAGTCTCACAGCTGAGTAAAAAACGACTAACATTGACTGATAAAGAGTGTGAAGGACACAAAATGAAACACTTCACCTCTTCTTGTTGTAGATTCTTTCCTTCAGTGTGAACTACGGCAAAAAGTACAAACAATTTATGAGGTTGGTTGAATTATAATATTAAAAATATTCCTGTTGTGGGATTTTTAAAATAGAAAATAGTTGTTGTTCCTTTTTAAGTGTAATCATAAAAGACATGTAAAAATCTGTTACAATAAAAATACCTTTCTGAAGCTTTTTGATTTTAACAGCCAGACAAACGATGACTGTGATGAGGAAAACAGTCAGAACACCGAGGATCACACTCATCATATTTGGTAATCCGATAAAAGTGTCTGTGACAAAGACAGATTATAATAAATGAAATGACAGCAGCTGCAGTTTTTTAAATGTGTGGTTCAGAATCTAACATCTTAAACTTTGATGCTTATTTTCATGAAATTCAATAAAACCAAATGAAGAGGTCATTCTTACCTTGGACCACTAAATATGTTGCTTCAACAATAACCGGATTGCGGTCTATTTTAAATCCACAGAAATAAAGTCCAGAGTCCAATAAATCCACTTGTTTAATTTTGAGAAACACAGTGGATGAATTAGTGCTCATTTCAAATTTTCCATTTTGAAATCCAGCGCAGAATGAAGCAGGTTCATGAGGTTCGAACATGGAGGCAATACAGGTGAGTTTGGCTCTCTTGGTCACTCTGAACCAGAGTATTTGTGTGGGAGAACTGGAAAAGTTGGAGCACAGCAGCGTGACTTCTTTTCCAGACTGAACCTCCACAGGTTGTGATACAGGGAGCCAACCTGAAAAACAAAAGAAAATAAACAAACACAAACATTAAAGCAACAGAATCTTAATAAACAGAATCAGCTGGTTCTGTGGAGTAAATGAGTTGCTGTACTTACTGAGGCTGCAGACAAGTAAAACTGTTAGAGAGTCAAAGTTCCTCATTGTGCACACGATGTCCCTGAAATGGTGCTCTACAAGTTCTTATAGGGTGATCTAAAGAGGTGTGGTTTTTAGTATCTGTATGTGCTGTACAATACATCTGTGAAAGAATAATCACGCCCCCCAGAAAGTTTAACCCTAACAGTGAACCAAGAGACAAAGATTGTGATTGTTCGCATGTAGACTCTCAAACCGCTGTTGAAATATTTTATCACATCTGCTCATTAAAAACAAACCTCTCAGAGAGTCCCAGTACAACTCCACATTAACGCTCTTGGAACTGGGGTTACAGATGACCTTGAAGGACACAGCAACCAAAGCGATCCTGACAGGCTTGAGGTTTTGTCTGTCTCCCTCTCCCTCTGAAAGCCATATCTCTAAGGCCTGATTTACATATTTCTGGAGGATCTTTGTGGCTGACCTTGTGCTGGCTATGTGTTAATTATTTTGTGATTGTTTCCTGGCATTTTATACCAGTCAATAGAAAAAAATAAAATGCTGCCACTTTTCCTCTCCTGGCTCCCAACTTTCAGTTTATTTTAGGGGTGTTACTCTGTCACTGCTATATTCAAAAACTGCAGTGAAGAAGTAGCCAAAAATGCACATGAGGTGTGGACAGCACTGAACACGCTGCAGTAGCTGCAGGCTGCATTGACCTGGTGTGGATTCTCGGGTGGAGCTGTGGGCAATCATTCCTTGTTCCTTTTTCTGAAGGTTGTTATTTCAAACCATGGTGGCAAGCAGGCCCCATCTGAAACATGCTAATACTAGTGCTGTTTGCCAGTAACTTTGTTAGCCTCCTGGTGCTCCTGAGGATTTTCACAACCACTGCTAGCTATTCTTAACTAAACCTTCCAGCTGATTTCTGAACCTGAAAAGGAAAGTACTTCCCAGTAATTTACCTGCTTGCCCATTCTCCTGCATTGCACTCTGAGCAGCGGCATTTCGTCTGCTCGCCAGTTACTCCAGATTCTCTGATTAAAAAGCAAACAAGTAAGGCCTCAGAACCAAATCACAAATATTTCAAGAACCTTTTGAACTCAACTTGACCATTAGTAACATCTCTTCTCTGGAGGAGCTCTTTGTTTCATTCCTGTTGGGTAATAAATTTATTCAAGCCACTTCCCTCTTCCTATGGGAAATTCGGTTTCCAAATAGCACAGCACGTATAGACCAGAGGATTTTTTTTGGACTGCATACAGTCCCACTGCAAACCTCGTCTCTCACAGTATCAGGAAGTCATCTGACTGGTCCCAAAGTCAGGGTCGTAAAAATCTGAGACTTCATCATAAAAACTCAGAATGTGAAATGACTGGAATCTACAGAAGATTTATAAAGGCACACTATTACAGTAAGCTCATTCTGACAGTACAGATCATCCTCAGACCCAGTTATCACAATAAATCAACATTATCATGAACAATACGCCAATATTCAGCAGTCTGGCAGGCAGGAAGTGGACCTGAATGCAGAATTTAAGAGGCTGAACGAGACACAGACAATAAGCACTCACGAGATAACAAGGAGAAACAGGTGGGAGCACAGCTGAGGGAAGCTAGCATAATGACTCAAGGGGAAGTAAAACTAAACACAAACTAAGACAGGGCAACAGTCAGTAAAATAAAACTGTAAGTGAGACATAACTGAATGGAGAGATGAAACTGATTAACTGATAACTAAATGGGGAAACGTGAAAGACACCCACAGAGAGACAAAACCGACGCAGTGACAAGAATGAATGAACAGAATAGAAAACAAAAGAGAATTAACAAAGCTGTAAGCAACTTTTATAATCAAACCCTTTTCTGGATTACTTACAACCCCCCTCTGTCTACATAGAAGTTAAACTGTGAGCTTCAGTTTAACAGTATTGTACTATAGAGAGTAGTGTGTTGCTACAAATTGCATCTGTTCATTAATGTGAGACAATGAATATCAAATGGCTTGAATGCGACACTAGTGGAGAGGTCAGTCACTGTGGTGGTAGAATCAGCTCTGTGACACTTCTGTTTTCACTCTTTGACAGAAGGTCACTGCTACTCATGTCATCAGAGCCCCTCCTTTAAATTTAACTCATACTGGTTATTGACATACTCATGAACTTTAAAGAGGAAAAGAAACAAAGACAGAGGAGAGAGTCCTTGAGCAGTCACTGTCTGGAGCCTCATTTTGACATCAAGCGAAAAGATGACCTTAGAACACCACTCAGGATCAGAGTTTTTCCAGTTTGTTGTTCCACCAGCTTCTTGACATTTGATGACTTATATATTGTGTAAAAAGTCATCAAATGCGACCCAATACGGTCTTATAACCCATCTATGATAAAATACGATATATATCCGATCATCTTTGTTAGTGTTGTTATATGACAAGTTACACCATTCTTGAACCTTTAAATATGTTAAGTTTACAGTCACAATATATGCCAGAGTCACATAAATCAAATTTTTAAGGAAGATATTTTTGAGTTGAGATGTTGCTTTGAATATCTCCTGTTTCCTTATTTTCACAGTGAGTCTGTCTCTGTAGACAATATAGATATATAAATGATAAATTGATGAAATCCAGTGAGGCTGGGTTCTAATGACTACGTGTGTGTGTGTGTGTGTCTGTGTGTGTGTGTGTGTGTGTGTGTGTGTGGAGTGAAGAAGAGGACCCAAGTGCAGACACACAAGAAAAAAAACTTAATCTTAACAGAAAACGAGCAGTTTAATAAGGCTGGTTAAACATTACAAAACAAAAGGCAAAGCTAAACAATAACCAAAACTGGGAAAACTACACAGAAAACATGACACATCTTAAACATGAAAAACCCTTAAACGTGGCTACCTGGCATAAATACATGAAGACCTGGGACATGGCATGAAGTGGCAGGATAGCACACGATCTGACAAAGACTGAATGACACACACAGACTAATTATACACAGGTGTTGCTGTAACGTATTTGACCTTTAAATGCGGCCTCCGAAGGATGTAGTCACTGAATTGAGACACAGCCAATGACACCACAGAGGAAGAGTAAAAATAAGCACATTTGACATGGAAACACCAGACTTTCAAAATAAAACAGGAAACAATTAGAGACTTAGACATGGCACACAAGCTTGACAACATGAAGCACGCAGACAAGGAACACATGACATATTGACACAAAAGACAAGAAACTAACAATGAATCAGGAATTATACGAGAAACAACCCCTAACTAATAATGTCAACACAAGAACTAAGCATATATTAAATATAATGTAAGAAATCACAAAATACAAAATGAACTTAAAATGCTGGGTCACAGACTCTGCCCTGACACAAGCAGCGTAAAATCAACAAACATTCTGCTCATCGCATTTCTTCGCGATTATTCCTTGAGGCCTTTTCACATAGGACACAGCATGCGCTGTGCTGACCCAAAATTTGTGGTGACTGCTGCATCCAATGTGAAAAGGCCTTGAGCTGTCCATCATTTTAAATTACCCACCATCGCACTATGAAAGTTGGGATAGTTTGGGCCATGAAGCATACACCTAACTGTCCTTCAAATCTGGGGAAAAGGAGGCTCTCCCAAGGCTCATCACCTCGCTGTGACGCAATCAGCCTTCAAAGGCACCCTTCAGAAGGTGCAGCCCCTGAATTACGACAAAGCTAACAGTCGATGTGGGTGAAGGTTTTTGTTTTTCTTATTCTTTCTATTTAAAAAAAAAAAAAGTCAAGATGAAGGACTATGCCTGCTTTAACTGTGAGTTGTATTGATATGTGAGCTGTTGCCTGTAACTACAGACCTCACCAAATGCACTAACGCAGAGGTGTTTATTTAGAGCAGGGGTGTCAAACTCAAATACACAGTGGGCCAAAATTCAAAACTGGAACAAAGTCGCGGGCTAACGTTAATATTTATTGAAA
>NW_024582504.1:1540490-1542650 GCF_018398535.1 Haplochromis burtoni
AAATTTTATTAATTATTGAAGCATTAAATTAATTATTTAATGCTGTATTTATTTCATTCATTTTGGCACTCCTGGCCCTGCAGCTGTCATCATGAATTAATTTTATCTGTCAGTCTCACTGATTAAAGTCAGGAGGCGGGGTTAACACTGCCACTGTGGCATGTCTAAAATCTGATTGGTTAAACTGCACAACAAGTCCACACAGGTCCATGCCAGATAATAGATTGATGTACACCCAGTGAATTACACTCTGCTCCTTTAGGAGGCGATATTCATCGTTAACTTTGTTTCAATAGTTAAATGCTGAAATACTGAATGCTTGAAAAATCAAGAGGATAACTTGATAATAGTTGTGTGCGTCACTATTACCATTCGCGCATGTGTGGTACCGCATGCGCGAATCTTACATCACTTCCTCTCTTGCCAACATTGCGACAGTTAATATATTTAAATGACACGTTTAGCACCCAGTCAGCTCCTAGCGTTTCTCGACAGCTCTGCCTCCTTTTCAACTGTCCGAGACATTTAAACAATGGATACCTCCGTATACAAACAAATTCATGCTTTTCTTCTCAACGGAGAGCTTCCTCCGACTGAACAACAAGCTGAAAAATAAGAAGAATCTTGTCAGAGGTACCAGAAACAGGGTTGTTGCTGGCTATTACTAGCCAACATTGAACCAGGACATCGGTGAATGGACATGGTCTTATTTGAGTTAACAAGAGAAATCAGAACCTCTTCATAATTTTTTCTAAAACATTTGTTAGCTATATAATTCTGCATGAATGTGTTTACTTGCACACTTACATTTCAACATTAGTTTCTGTCTTTTTATTTTATTGTTATCAATTTACATCAACTGTTTTTTCAGTATCCTAGAAATATTGTTTGGAGTACATCTTTCAGGTCAGATGTCGTCATCGCTGCCAGATGAAGGACCAAATCAAAACCGTGGCACCAGGATTACATCCCATCAAGGTACATCTTAAAGCCTGTTCACCCATTTAATTTACATGTTAAAAAGCTTGTGTGCTCCAGGGTAGCTTTAAATTTTAATTTGAAAAGTTCTGTGACCTGCAGGTAAAAGAACTTTTTCGAAGTGCTGGGCATGGATTTAATTGGACCACTCCCGGAAACATGTCTAGGGAACCGATATGTGCTGACCATGACCGATCTGTATACTAATTGGCAATGCTGAATTGCAGAACTTCTTAAGTCAAAGACTGCAGCTGAGGTCTCTGCAATCATGATCTCTTAAGTTATACACATTTGGCATGGTCAGGAAAATCATGACTGACCAAGGAAAGGAGTTTGTGAACCAGGTAAAATTTGTGAAAGTGTTATTCGTACCTTTACCTATGATATGATGTATTTAGGCCAAGTCTGCTCATGCTACTGCAGCTCAACAACAGCATTTTCAGCAAGCTCAATATTAAACATGCTGTGTCCAGTGAATACCACCCCCAGACAAACAGGCAGGTTAGCATTTGGATGTCTAACCTTCAGTAACTCAAGCGAAATCAGTCATGCTTATTTATCTATTCTACAATACAACTCAATGGATGAGAGGACCAACCAGAACATTGAGCGTGCTCTCAGAAAGTGCATCAACCAGAACCACGATGACTACTCGTGATGCTTTACAGTGTATCATCGTCTTAAGAATGTATTTTTAAACTTATTAAAAGTTTAAAAGTTATTGACAAGTGCAAGAGATAATGAATTAATGAAGAGATTTTATGTGATCAGCACTACACCCACCACAGTCCCTATTTCCTGCTCTTCCACCGACATCCACGTCTTCCTGCTGTGACAAACGCCTGTCCCATGGATGATGACTTTGCAGTTGCCAACCCAGAAGAGGACATAAAGACACAAGAGTTGAGGAGATGACGATTCTGAATGAAATGGTCTGTACATTTAAGAAGGGCTGACTGACAGGGAAAGGAGATTTGTTTAGGAAAAAAGTGAAAATGTGGTTGATACAATTCTCATTTTTTATTGTGTGTTAACACTTTTTCTGCTTTAGTAGATAGCTTCTATATTTCCAGAACGAGCATTGCCACGGCAACTTGGTGAATAATAAATATTTCTATTTCTGCTTTTCATGTCATTTTTTGTAATAATAATAATAATGGATTGCATTTATATAGCGCTTTT
>NW_024582504.1:1542829-1544250 GCF_018398535.1 Haplochromis burtoni
GGGGCAGACTGACAGAAGCGAGGCTGCCATATCGCGCCATCGGCCCCTCTGGCCAACACCAGTAGGCAAGTAGGGTAAAGTGTCTTGCCCAAGGACACAACGACCAGGACAGAGAGCCCAGGGATCGAACCGGCGACCTTCTGGTTACAGATGCAATTCCCAACCCAATGAGCCACGGTCGCCCAATTTTGTAGGTTCTTCGCAACATTGAGAGGGTACAGGACACCCAGTGGAAGACCTTTGGAACACGGAAAAGGAAGCAGGTACAACATTGTGTTGTTCAAGCAGGTGATGATGTTCTTTTGTCAGGAGATCCAAAAAGGAGACGCACAAGAGATGCATTATTCATTATTTGCATATTATCAGATCCACCAACTGAGAGGAAGTTTCTCCTGGACCACTCATATGGGACTCCTGAATGGCAAATTGATCATCGGTATGCCAGTCCAGGAGCAAAGTGTCAGAAAGACTTGGACCCTATTTATTCCAGTCTGGTGAGGCGCATTTTTATGCATTCACGTTGAACCTTGATGGTTTTAGAATTGCTGAAGCATGAGAAATAATGCCAGCCTTATTTTGTAGTTGTCTTTTTAATCTGTTTCTTTATTATTTTATATATTATATTGAAGTAAAATCACATGAAATGCTTTTTTCATTTAGGTGGAATACAGTGGCTTGCAAAAGTATTCGGCCCCCTTGAACTTTTCCACATTTTGTCACATTACAGCCACAAACATGAATCAATTTTACTGGAATTCCATGTGAAAGACCAACACAAAGTGGTGTAACACGTGAAAAGTGGAATGAAAATCATACATGGTTCCAAACATTTTTTACAAATAAATAACTGCAAAGTGGGGTGTGTGTAATTATTCAGCCCCCTTTGGTCTGAGTGCACCCGTAACTATTGACTATGTGCACGTTAGCATATGCTACTTCCGGTGCGGAAACTCCTGTGGGGAGCTTTGTTTCCGGTGTCCTATTCGCACCTTGTTTACGGTCCAAAACAAGTTAAGCAAATTAATGAATCAAGCTGCGATTTACATTTCTCTAGATGTCTTGGGCATTTATCCAATATATCTGTAAATGATGTTCATCGACTTGTCGATTTCTTTCCCCTGCGCCTCAGAGCAAAAGAGAAAAGGGATTCAAATGTTATATTTCTCAGCTGTCCCTCGTTTATTGCGGGTGTTATGTTCTAAAAATAACCAGCGATGGGTGAAATCAAGTAGCCAATTTTATTTTTTGATGGTGCAAAATGTTTCATGGACATTGTGGACATCCAGTACTGCACATCAGTGTCACACTGCTAACGATCGATGCAGTGATTCTGTACTGTACAGGAGAGACGTCACAGAGGAGATCGTCTGCAGCGATCAGGATGCAGGACACAATGTGACGTAAGAAAAAGAAAAAAAAAA
>NW_024582504.1:1544273-1549967 GCF_018398535.1 Haplochromis burtoni
TATATCTTCGCAGTAGCGATTGACCGCAAACTAAAGCTAACGGAAATGTACAACCCCACATCCGGTCTCAAACCAGGAAGTAAGCATTTTCTCGTACACAGGGTCCATTGTAAAATGCTCAGAGTAGAAGTAGATGCTTTTTGCACATACGTGATACGGATCGGGTTCCCGTACGGCTCGAGTAACAACAAATACATCGCACGATGTGCACAAAAAATGTCAAAAACCTGTCAGACACTGTTAGCAAGAAACTGTATGCAGCCATCTCCAATTTATTTCAGTGACTGCTGGGAGATCCCAATTTTCTTGCTGGTCAAGTGTCAAAACGATTGTTGTAGTTGTTGAACTAAATACACATTTTCCATTTCATATTGTAACGTTGGACCCGTTAAGCATAGACAGGACACGGACGTAATGACAGCACTACTTTATTTTCGAATGTGATTACACTGTGGTTTGTGTTTTCACAGGGACACAGACACTCCCGTTCTGCTGTCACGTCCGCTCTCTCCCCTCCGACTGTCACTGTGAACATATAAAGAGACATAATCACACTCACATCCCAGCACACCTGTTCACCCCGCCTCTGCGCTGCCCCGGGAGCTCACTGCGTCACCCCCTCCTCTGCATTCAACCAGAGACCACACCCACGCCACACATATTAATAGTCATTTGCTTCTTGTTGCAGAAATATACATCCACAGTCTGCAATTTTTTTTATACTACCCAGTGTCACATCTTCTTATAAATGTATTTTTTTCTTATCTTGTAAATTAATGGACCTTCTTTTATTTTTTTTTAATATTATTTTAAACTTTGTGTGATTGTACAGCATACAGCCCACACAAAGCTTTAACGACTGGCTTTCACATGTAAACAGCGCTCCACGTAGCACTTAGCTAGATGGCAGCGGCCTTTGCCAGTCCAGTGTTTCTGTTTCAGCCATTTAAACATTCTGATATCCAGATAAGTGATATACCTTCCACAGAATAGCAGCCCATGACTACATGGTTTCCCTAATGGGAAGATACAGGAAGAGCCGACTGTCTCCAGTACTCTCTTAGCATTACCCATACTAAGTCTTTAGCTTGATCGACGCTCTGGCTCACCTCTACAGCTGCCTTGCCCTCTTTAAGTTGCCTTGTTTGTTGAGCAGTACATGTAGGCCAGATATTGTCCCGTTTCTTTTTCCAAGAATGGTAGAAATCCTGTTTACTCCGCAGGTAAATCAGTTCTTTCTCATCATTTATATAACCTTATTTATAAATATATGTGTAGAACTTACCATGCAATATTTAAAATTCAAATTCAAATTTTATTTGTCACACACACACACACAACCATACACAGTATGACATGGGGGTGAAATGCTTGTAGCTGTACAATGCCCGACCATTAAATGACAGAAGAAAGTTTTACAATATTTACAATTTACAGTTTACTACAAAATTTACAAATTAACTTAGGAATTTACAGTAAAGAATGTGCAAATAGCAGAAGAGATTATAAAGATAAGGATTATAAATTATAGGAATTATAGGATTATAGGAAATGTGTGGTGGTGCGTGTGGTGACGTGTGTGAGAGTCCAGTCTTATAGTGACGTGTTTGGGAGAGTCCAGTCCTACACCTGGTTCAGGCCCGAATAGCCTGGGGGAAGAAGCTCCTCCTCATTCTCTCTGTTTTGGCCTTAAGGGAGCGGAAGCGCTTCCCAGACCTATTAACAAAAATGGTAACCTACATATTCTTTTCACAGGGTTGAAGTTGTCCTCTTTCATGTTCTATCAGATGATATTAGACAAAATTACACATGGCCAGTTGGATAGTGATGAAGATGAGGAATTTGATGTTGAGTCCATGTGCCGCATCACTGGATTTCTACGGATCTTCATTGAAACCGGTATAGTCACCTTTTTTTTTAAATAAAGCTATTGCTCATATTGCAAATGCTTGATAATAAGCATTGAAAGTTATAATGTATGAAATTCATAATTTCACTGTATATTCTCTGCAGCATGACCCTAACCCTAACCCAATGAACTAAATGCTTCTTCCTGAACTGAAAGTGGAGATCTCTGGGGGGACCTTTCCTACAGCCTCCACGTGCTTTAAAACTCTGAAGCTGCCAGCTCATTTCCAAATGTACAAAGATTTTGAGGAAGCAATTATTTCTATTTTTTTTTTTTAAACACATTTACAAACAGCAGATTCACATTTTTATTCAAAATGTATCTTTCGTTTAGAGAAAGTTATCAGTTTTGCATCTCCAGCCGTCATGTTTATTTTTTGTTAAAGGTAATTTCATTTACAACAAACCGAAGACTATAATGTGATATTAAAAAAAAAAAGCTCAACTATGTGACAAACGTGATGATGGGGAAAGCTTCAAAGAAAAGGGCTTTAAAATTTTTCTGTTTTTGTTGTGCGCTCTCTATTCATCTCCGTCTTTGCCTGCCTGGGCAGGGCTCATTTTGGGCTCTCGCCTCTGGCCCACACACCTGCCCTGGTTGCCAAACCTGCTGCTGATCTACCTGATCGCTATTTAAGATGGCTGTTCTGTGCTTCTAGTCGATGGATCGTTGAATAACCTGTGTTAGTTAGTCCAGCAACCAATAGCTGAACCCGTGTGTTTTCTCTAGCCTGTTTCTGATTAATCATTTCTTGTAAATAGATTATTAGGTGTTCCCATGCGGAAAGAGTGGAGAGTTTTCTGGAGAGCTTCATATGTGTGGACCTGTCCCCTTATCTCTCTCATGGACCCTCCTTGCGCATTGTATATATTGCACTAGGTAAACATTATAAATAAATCACAGTCTCTTTGCAAAAGGATTCCTGGTCTGCGCGTGAGTCCTTCTCAAACCTGTGACAGTGCATCTCTGTTTGTATTAACATGCTAAATAAAAAGCCTGGGTCATCTCCTATGATTCTTGACAGGACTTGGACTGTCTCCAGGTATGATCCATCAGCATCTGTTAAAGAAACTCCTGGAACTGGCAAAGCAGCGAGCTCTTTATCTGATAGCTCACAGGTCAGCTGAATCTCAGGTACTGATATTTTAAAGTTTTAAATAATATGGCGCCCAGTTATTTAAATGAACTCCTCAACATGTATGACCCCAAAAGAGCACTGAGATAGTCTTGATTGAAGTATAGAATAGAAGAGATCATGTCTTCGCTGTAGCAGCATCCAGACTCTGGAATAATCTGCCAGAGGAGATTCGTACTTCAGAGTCTATTCAGTCTTTTAAATCGCATCTTAAAACTCGCTTTTTTATTTTGACTTTTAATTAGAGTTCAGTACGAGTACCATCAGGCCTGTTGTATGTTTGTTATGTTTATTGTTAATACAGTGTCTTCTCATTTATCTGTATTTGTTTCTAATTTATCTATATTTGTTTCTCTATTGTTTTCTCTTGTTTTTAACCAATTGTGAAGGACTTTGGTCAACTCTTTTACTACTATATGTTCCCAAATACATATAGTAAAACAGTACAATTCAGCTACATGTACATGCACCAAAGGAAACCTTCACAGCTCAGAAAATCTTGGAGAGCTTAGGTTTGGATCTAAACTAAGATCAATATGTAGCTATTTTTTTTTTTTTGCCTATGAGTAGACATTTTTAATAATTTTGTTAAAAAGCTGTTCTTTAATCATACACTCAGTAACCTAAGAGTTAAGAAAGATTAGGGTAGTCAAACACTGATAGAATCATATATCATATATCATATATCAACTGACTGACTGACAAGGTTAGTGGTGTTGCCACAACACCTCATTTTCTTGCCACATGTATCGCAAACTGCGTCTTGGCTGTTTGTGGAGGTACAATACATCCACACATGACTCAGTTTATGCTCAGCCATTGTTGTGAGTGCCCACCTTTTTGATATACCGAGTGCCGTTCTATAACATCATGTTCTCTGTAGATTAACGGTGAGAGAAATAGTGGCGAGGTTCAGTGCCTGAAAGGACAATCAGGAGGCGTATGGAACAAAGCAGCTTAAGGTATTTACAGCTTAAGTCATGAGTTTTATCCAGTGTGTTACTAAAGCTCTTCAGATCAGATTTTCATTTCACTGGTAGATCAGGGAACACCTCAGCCAGACAATGAAATCCATCTTTATGCCTTGCACCTAGTCTTCCTTCCAGAGATGCAGAACAATCTCGACTCTTTCAGAGATGCATGGAACAGTCATCAATCACCACAGCAACTCTGGGTAAGATACAGAGACCCATGGAGGATCCTTCAGAGGTTATTTCCCTTAAAAGATCCTGGGGACATTTTCTGCCATTTGCTTTTTTAATGTTAAACCATTTTCACTTCGTTTGTGTTGAGTGGAATATAGACAAATTTCCTAAAGGATATATATATTTTTTAATTTTAGAATTGCGGCCTCGGTCCATTAAATTAGCCTAAAATGGCTAAGCTACACAAAAACTTAAACTATTGATCCTAGGGACAAAAACTGCCCCACTGAGAACCATTAAAAACACAATTTTTCATTCCACATTTATTATAACATCAACTAATCCACTCCTTTATGTTAGGATTTCATTTTGGACTACTGGCCTTAAATTTCTGCAATGGTTTGTGTCACTATCAATACTGGATAAGGGCATGTGTTTAATTAAAACAGAAAAGAAGAAGAAGAAGAAAAAAAAAGGGTCTTTTGCCCCCCCCCCCAAAAAAGTGTGTCTGTATTTAACTTCAAAGAGAAAAGACTTTTGGATTTAGACACTCTTTTTTCTAATGTCCACACTGCAATACAAACAAATTAAATATAAAAGCAAGAACCAAAACCAAATTAGATTTTATTTTGTCTTGAAGCTCTGCTTGTTTATGCAGGTACACTGCAGCCGAGGTTATAAGAATGAGTCATAGCGCGGGAGTAGTCATTTCCATGATGCCAAAATACTAAAGCACAGAGGAAGTTGTTGACATGCTCATGCACTGTGAGAGCAAGGATGGCTCCTCGTCACCCGCCGAGGACACGGAGGAAGCATACCCACAGAGCTGCTGGAGTCCACGTCCAAATCATCTGATTTCTCTTCTGAAAATGAGAGCAAAGGGGAGATGAATGAAGAAGCAGCAGGATGGACCTCAAAAAACTGGAGAATAGTTTGGTCTCCCACAAATACGAAGACGCTCCACTATGTCCTAGCAGCCACAGGGTTTATCCCGGGACCTACTCACTATGCCGCCGCCCGAATAACTGACACGATCTCCAGCTTCGGGTTGTTCCTGGCGGATGAAATCGTGCAGCATATTGTTGCCATGACCAATCTGATGGGAGACGCACAATCCAAGCCTGGCGAGATTTGGACAATGAGGAAATGTGGACCCTCAGCCTCTGGTATGAAAAATCAGGACGGAGCATTTTCCGGGCTACGATGTCCCACAAGAGATTTAATCACATCACCAGGGTGCTGCCTTTTGATGACAAGCTCTCCTGATCCCGACACTGAAGACAAGTTGGCTGTCTTCCGCCAGGTATGGGATATGTGGACGCACTGCCTGGTGATGCTGTTAAGCCCAGAAAAAGACCTCTGTGTAAATGAGCAGCTCGTCCCATTCAGAGGCAGGTGCAGCTTCAGAGAGTACATGCTGAAAAAGCGGTCAAATATGGCATAAAGATTTGGGCAGTCTGTGATTTGAAAACATCCTATGCCTGGAGGCTGCAGGTGTACACGGG
>NW_024582504.1:1573933-1575186 GCF_018398535.1 Haplochromis burtoni
TTTTGCATGATTTTATACTGTTGTTAATAATAAATTAATTAAAGCAACAAAACAACCTGAAGAGCCAGTTGGGGGCCGAAAGAGCTGGGGTTTTTTAGTGAGTCGAGCCGAAAGAGCCGGATCTCTAAAAAGAGCCGGAAATCCCGTCACTAGTTTCAAATATACTGAGGGCTAATCAAGGGGATGAGACACAGCTAGGGAAAAAGAAGGTACAGGTGAAAATAATCAATGACAATTATAACTAAAACTATGGACAGAGTACAACACACAAAGGACACAACAGGAAATAACATAACAGGCAAATATATTATACATTTAGACTAGACTAAAAGATCCAAGGAAACAAAGACTGAATAACTTCACCACAAGTTGAGCCCTGACTGTCTTCTGTAATCTACAGCAGAAACATTTACACCAGTGAATCCCAAAGTGGGGGGTTGAATTAAACAAAAAATAAAATTGAATACTGCAAGCATAAGGTTTTTTTGACAGGGGTCCCACACAAACAGAAAGCAGAGGTTGAAGCAGCGCCAAATATGCTTCCAAACCAACTTCCTTCCAAGCCAAAACTAGAAGATATGCGAAGCATGTCTTGCCTTTGGCTTCACCTGCACAACAGTTGTTGTTCCAAGAATTTGTTTCCCTTGAGTCGGGAGCACGCGCTGGGCTCTCCAAATCACGGACAAACAGTATCCCCTATTCTTGATTTTTAGTTCACAAACACTTCTAATAACGACTATCTACTTCTAAAACTTGGGAGGTTGCAACATAACTGTATGTTAAAGAGTGCTCATTAATAAATATGAGACTGTTTAATGCATTTCCAGCTATTTATTAGATTTTTTTTAAAATTTAAAAACTTGGCATAGGAATACACTTGAAAGTATAAAATGTAAATATAGTTTAAATGAACGAACATAGCATCTAACAAACAATTATAAATATCCACAAAAACAATTTAATTCATCCTTTATAAAATATCATTTTGCATATTTGAACATTATAAACATTTTGAACAAAACAAAGCAACTATATATTAAATACTCTTTTTTTTTATGTCGCTAATTTGTTTCCTTTTACATACAGTTCTCCAACAGGATGCAGGTTGTACCGTGTCATCAAAAATCACGAGGACATCACACTTGAAAACGCACAAAACATACAACAGATGATGAGATGCGATGCCTAGCGGAACTGGTTCGGAATTTATGCGGCAGGTGGCCCGCAATGAATCCTGGGATATAGTAGGACAT
>NW_024582504.1:1576634-1579969 GCF_018398535.1 Haplochromis burtoni
AACACTATGATGGGTGGCTGTAGCTCAGGTGGCAGAGCAGGTCAGCCACTAACAGAAGGTCGTGGTTCGATCCCAGGCTGCCTCCTGGCTGCATGCCAAATATCCTTGGGCAAGATACTAACCCCGTGTTTGCCTACTGGTGGTGGTCAGAGGGCCCGGTGGCGCCAGTGTCCGGCAGCCTCGCCTCTGTCAGTGCGCCCCAGGGCAGCTGTGGCTACAATGTAGCTTGCCGTCACCAGTGTGTGAATGGGTGAATGACTGAATGTAGTGTAAAGCGCTTTGGGGTTCTTAGGGACTGAGTAAAGCGCTATACAAATGCAGGCCATTTACCATTTCACCACTAGAAGTGAGATCAGTGGGCTGTGCATAAAACTAAATTAATACATAGCTTCACTTTGCGCTGCTGAGTTATTCTTTTTGAATTATGATTCGCTGGCAGTGATTTACTGATTAGCAAAGCTTCAAAGCACAGTTACGCAAAGGTAAAATACAAGGAAGGTGACCGCAGACTGATTTTAGAGTTAGGGTCCAGTGGGGAAAGGAGGAGGACGGGGAGGGCTGGGTGATGGCCCCAGAAAAAGGAGTACCTTCTGACTCCATGTTTACACAATATCGTCTAAATTTTCTCTGTTGTCCATTTTAATGACAGCGGAAAGTTTAAGTGCTGTTCTTGTCAGCACTTAAACCTTGTGCAGAGTGGTGGTGATTTAACCGATTAAGCTAAATTGTGCAGCAAACTAAATATGTATACATTTATATTTATAATATAAATTTAAAAGCAAAAGGTTACTCTGCAAATTCGAATTTTAAAGCCTTTCTTGTGATAAACTAATACAATATTAATTTTTGGAGAATAAAACATCTACAATTTTGATTAATATCTCCCAACAGTTTACTGTGAAGGAAGTTGATGCTAACAGATATATACAAATTCATTTTAAATAAATTTTTCTTTAAATGTTAATGAAATTATTGTGTTTTCTTATGATGTCAATTAATTTTTCACTGCTCGGTCACACGACATTTCAATAATTCAAACAGAACTTTCTACACTTTTTGTTCAATTAGAAGGACAGTAAAACAACTACAGGATTCAAGAAAAATATTTATGTAGAAACAATAATTCTGGGGTTGAAAGAATTAAGTGTATATTTTCAGTGATCCAGGCTGGGTTGGAGGCAGTCAGTGGTGCTCCTTGGCGGGACCAACTGTCATCTGAGGTGTCAGCCCCAGAGGAGGTACCACCAGACCACAACTACTGTTAACAGGCAAGCGCAAATTTGTCTAGGAACGTTTTCTCCGGTGGTATATGGCACTTCATGGCACTCCTGCTTGCATATCTCTGACATCTTAGGCTACGTCCACACGTACACGGGTATTTTTCCATTTTCGTTTTAAAAAATAATCCCGTCTCCCACTGTCACGCCTGGTTCACCCACCATTGTTCCGGTCCAAAATCCTTCTACTGGTTCGGAATTTATGCGGCAGGTGGCCCGCAATGAATCCTGGGATATAGTAGGACATGAAGGATACATCGGACCCATCCTTAGAATTCAGGGCAAAGTAGGACGCATTTGTCGCCACATTTTGAGTACTCTTTGAATTCGGACAGCCTTCGTCGTGTCGCCGTGACGTCATTGCCTCCAAGTGTGGCATTGGCGCATCCTTCCCCCAAATTCGGACACGACTAACCCTCAAATTCGCGGAGAGGTAGGATGCATTTGTCGCCACATTTTGAGTGCTCTTTGATTTCGAACAAGTTACATATAAATGGGGAAAAAACATGTATAATTAATATGCAAAATATTGTTGGGTTAATGAGAATGCTGACTGCATCAAAACATTTTCTGACCACACACACATTTTTCCGAGTTTATGAAGGACACAACAACTCTTCACTAATTTCCCATTTCCACTTTCCCCAACAAAAAATTTTATTTTTTTTTCTTTTCCTTTTTCCCTTTTTCCGAAGGATACATCGGACCCATCCTTAGAATTCAGGGCAAAGTAGGACGCATTTGTCGCCACATTTTGAGTACTCTTTGAATTCGGACAGCCTTCGTCGTGTCGCCGTGACGTCATTGCCTCCAAGTGTGGCATTGGCGCATCCTTCCCCCAAATTCGGACACGACTAACCCTCAAATTCGCGGAGAGGTAGGATGCATTTGTCGCCACATTTTGAGTGCTCTTTGATTTCGAACAAGTTACATATAAATGGGGAAAAAACATGTATAATTAATATGCAAAATATTGTTGGGTTAATGAGAATGCTGACTGCATCAAAACATTTTCTGACCACACAAACATTTTTCCGAGTTTATGAAGGACACAACAACTCTTCACTAATTTCCCATTTCCACTTTCTTCACAACACCTCAGTCTTTGTAAGGAGGAAGTCTATCAGATCAAATGGTTGTAGATTGTTGTTACTCTGTCCATCTCTTCTTTCTCTTTATATACAGACCGGGAAAATGCAAAGAAGACCTCACCATAAGAAGGGGGAAGATTCAATTGAAGAACAGCTGGATCTGCGCACAAAAGTTCACACCAAACGATACCTCTGTGAGCAGTGTGGGAAAATGTTCAAAACACTATTAAGTTTGTGTCATGTTCCTGGGTCTGTTGACCCAGCGTTTTGAGTTTTAGTTTATTTGGATGATATGTTTGAGTTCTTTAGGGTAGCTAAGTTGTTTATTAGTTTCCCTTTGTGTTTTCTATTTAAGTTTCCCTCTCCCTTTGCCCTTTATGTGTTTCATGCTGTGTGTCTTATGTTGTCAAGTTTATATAGTCTTGTCTGCGTCACATGTTTCCTGTTATATTTTGAAGGTCTGTGTCCTATGTCAATGTAGTCAGCTTTGCTTCCTTTGTCTCGTTATGTCAGCTGTTTCCCCATGTGTTTCCACTTCCCCTAATCACCCTTGTGTGTATTTAGTCTGTGTGTTTCTGTTCATTTCTTGTCAGGTCGTCTGTTGTCCACGCCATGTGTTCAAGTCTAGGTTTTTCTTGTTGTTTGTTTAGTTCTCCCAGTTTAGGTTAATGTTAGTTTTACTTCAGTTTGCCTTGCACTTTGGTTGTACCTTTTTTTTAACCAGCCATATTAAACGGCTCGCTTTTTGTTAATACTCAAGCTTTGGTCCAAGTTCCTACGTGTCTGCATTTTGGGTCCACTCTTCACAATATATACAGTCTGTCTCCGCCCGACTGTGACAGTTTGAAGGTGCATCAGCGTCAGCACACTGGACAAAAACCCTATTCTTGTGATCAGTGTGGCCAGAGCTTTGCCCAGTTAGTTCATCTTCAGGTGCATCATTTTGGGCACAGTGGGGGGAAAAAAG
>NW_024582505.1:0-54993 GCF_018398535.1 Haplochromis burtoni
GTATGTATGTATGTATGTATGTATGTATGTATGTATATATATATATATATATGTATGTATATGTGTATATATATATGTATATATATATATATATGTATATATATATGTATATATGTGTATGTATATATGCGTATGTAGATAATAGACACTTGTATGCGTAGGTGCATCTGATAAGCTACATGTCTGTAATATTTAAGGAGTTCTTCCTTCTGTATTTGGTGCCTCAAACAGAATTCTGTTGCAGATACAACGGCCGTTTGGTGAATATCACATTTGAACGTGAGAAAATTGAACATAATACAACAATATTGTTGGGTTTTGTTTAATCTCTTTAACCTTTAACTCTTTAACCTTGAACTGTACTTCACATTTGATGGGATGTGTCACTTTTGTGGGAAGACTTGAAACAAATTGACTAAAATAAAATCAGTTATTACCTGTTTGCTCCACAAGTTGACAATATAGAAATAATTCTGCCAGCTCCAGACATTAACTTACATTATTAACTAACTGTGCTATTTTCCCGTGTCAATCGATGTCCCTATGGAGACCTTCTTGCCTTGACCTTTAGTTTGGTACACAGCCACACAGTATTGCTCATGCATGATATAGAGTGGGACTTCAGGTCAATCTCGACACCATTCTTAATCATCCACTGGAACCCTGAGTGCCCCCTTGGGAGGTTCTGCAGGAAGCAAGTCACACTTTGTTCTAATTAAGTACAAAATGTTTCAAGGCATCATTCTCTTTGGATGAAAAAGAGATTTGTATTATCTGACAATCTTTGATGAAGTGCAGGCTATCACTGAGAGGCATTACATTCATCTTGCCAGACGATGTCATTTCTAAAAATTAAATAGTCTTTTAAAAATAATTCGTCTCAAGGTACACTGGGAGCACAGCACTGGTTCCAGCTGCTGAATTTTAGCGGAATATTTGCATTGCTGTGTTGATGTTATTTCTCTTGATAGGACAGGAGGACTGTAGGAAACAGAGGCATAGGAAATGTCCATATTTTTGGTGACATGTCTGCTAGGGCCAAAATTGGCATTGTTGTTGTTTTCTGAATGTGCATGTTGATTGATTTTATTGTTTGTACTGCATTTTAAGTTTCGGTAAAAAAAAATATGGACGAATGTACAAAGATAATATCAGGTTTATGTGGCAGAAAACTGAAGCATATTCCTTAAAGTGCAGTAAAGTGTAGATAGATGCTGGCTCTAGCAAGTCTTTGGATCCTTTCCAGTAGAAATTAAAAGTGCTATTGAAGGTACACTCTCGGTTCTGGAGGAAGTAAGATATACACTCAAGTGCTGCTCTTAACATGAGCAAATCGAAGACCTTAAAATATATTTTTAAAGAACCCCACAGTCGTATTTCTGATTGCCTGCAGGTGATTGCTTTTGCCTTTGCATATAGATGGAACACATTGATATGCAGACATTTGCGCATCTAATTAGCCTGTTTCCTGTTTTAATAATTGTTCCATCTCAGTGTTGAAACATTGTTAAGCATTCTTAATCAGCGCTTCACTTAGTGGGTTGATTCTAATTTTGTATTGTATGTTTGTTTTTCTGCTGCAGTTTCATTGGAAGTACAGATCACACCAACCCACGGTGAGATTAGTCTTGGAGAGTCCAAATTCTTTGTGTGTGAAGGTAAGTTTATCAAAATGTTCCAAGTTATATATATTTTAAACTTTTTTAATAAACTGCACCTTAACAGTTCACCCACTTTTTAGACTGTTTTGCAAAAAATGAGTTTAAAGTGGTTAAACTAGACAAAACATAGCAGAGGTCTGTGTTTCTGTTGGAATCAGTTCATATTTATCCATGTGTTAGGTGTATGGATAAATATGCATGGATGTTTGTGGTACGAATACACAGTATTGCTTGATCAGCCACACTTCCTCTTCTGCAGGATTAAAGTGGACAACTACACCCCCCTTCATATTTTATGTTAAGTGGTTTTCCGGTTACTTGAATGTGTATCATACATTCATCAATCAGTCATCAATGAATGATGAGATTAAGTGTCCTTTTGTTTTTGGTTTGTTTTTTTAGCATCAAACCTTGAAAACATATAACATTTTCTGATGTCTTAGTTACTAGACACAGCTAAAATGCATAAACCACACGCTTCATTCCTTGCAGGAGCATGAACCACCTACAATGTACAGTCTGTGGGCAGTGGCTGACTTCTCTGATTTGAAATGTGTTACCCTATAGATACCTGTTTCTTATGTACTGCTCTGTTCTGTCTGTTGTCTTAGTTGTAGGCGTTGCCAAGCACATAGACTGGTTTGGACCAAGCGGGGACAGGATAGAGCCGAACAGACAAGACACAACAGTAACCCGTAACGATGAGTCATCTTCCACCCTCACGCTGTATAAAGCCGGGACGGAAAGTGCTGGGACATACAAGTGTGTCGCTACCAATGGAGACCAGCAAGCGGAGTCGACAGTCAAAGTGAAGATCTTCCGTAAGTTTCCCCCCACCGCCCCACCCCACAGTATACGGTACACACTCCAAATTACTGAGTGGTGTGAACACAGAAGAAAAAGAATCCTGCTCATTGAACTCATAGTATTTTATTGACTGCTCAAGGGCAACACATTATTCTTTCTTTTCAAGTGAGGATGGATTTTTCATCAGTTCAATAAACGGTCGGAAGACCATTAGAAGGCTGCTTAATGATCCTGTCTGTTGTGCAGTTCTTGTGAGTAATGGATTTTATTTTCCATGAATGCCAAGCATCAGCAATTGTCCATCAGAGATGAAATTATTTTCCAAACAGAACTTTTCTGTTATTTCAGGGCCTGTTTCAGGATGTTATTAGAAGTGGTCACCCATATTAACAGCAATACACAATGTTGTGCACAGAAGTGTACAAAACATCACAACTTCCTGTGAATGAACATTTGTACAGTACCAGCAGCAGTTTGCATAGTTAGTTCAGTGCTACAGCTTGCAAGCCATATAAGAGATAACCTATAACTGCTTTTGCCCCATGCAGACGGCCAGTTTAACAGGAGCAGACTTTACATTTAAACTTTTACCGACCATTTCAAGAAATGAGCTGCGCATTACAGCTAAATGGCTTCATATGTTAAGCCTTGATGAGATAGCTCTATAGCTTTCCAGTTCGGAATCCAATTCTGTCACTTGTGTCCTGCTGAAGTCTGTCAGGTAGCAGTTCTGCTTCTTTCTAAAAAGCTTCCAGCAAATTCCATTAACCAGTCAATTTTAGAAACGGCTTGGCTAGATATTGCTTCAGTTCTGGTAACTTGAGCCAGGGGAGCTTGTTTAGGGTGATAATAAAATGAATGAGATTTTTGGTAAAAAATGTTAAGCATTCCTTCAGTTTGATCATTTTCAGTTGGGATTTATTAGCATAGACAGCACTACTTTTAAAGATAGTGTTTTACTAAAACATAGTGCCATAGCAGGGCAATCATAGAGAGTGAAAGAGCTTTAATGAACCTCGTTATGTCACTGAGTGAATATAGTGCTTTTCTTTTTTTATTCCAGAAAAAATCACCTTTCAAAACGCACCCTCACCCCAAGAGTTTACTGAAGGAGACAATGCCAACATTGTTTGTGATGTTGTTAGTTCACCTCCACCCACTGTCCTCTGGAAATATAAAGGAGCGAAAATACAGATGGAAAAAGATGGTAAGTTTATGAACAATGCAGAATTTATATTTCAGTTTGTTTTCAGTTGATTATAACACAGAACAACAAGGTGAACAAATTTCAGAATTAATGAGGAGGGAATAAGATGATTTCAGCCATACTGACCATTACTTCTCAGGATGTTATAGCTTGCTTTTTTATTGTTTATTTTGTTTGTTAGCCACGAGATTATGTTGATGGCTGCAGTTTGGTGAATCAAAATGTGAGATGTCCGCAACATTATCAAGATGTAACTCGGTGATATTGTAGTGTTGCATTTATGTTAACAGCCAAAATAAAACAAAAACAGATTATAAGGCAAAATGGAAACTGTAGTAAAAATGCACTACATAAACAAAAACACACAGCCAACGAAATATTTAATAATATATATATATATATATGCATATACAGATCCTGGTGTTTGAGTCATAAAATGAGTCATCCACTGCTTTTGTTGCCATTCTTCTCCGGGATTCACCCTGTGCTTTGAAAGGGAAAAATTAATTTGATTTTGAATTTGAAAATACAATTGACTCTCTGTTATTCACCCTTGACACTGAGCAGTATAATAATGTGTACGGCAATGTTATTGCTCACTGAAAAATAATAACATGCGCTTATGTGTGGGTTGCAATAGTATTTTTGATTATTATGTGACTACATTTATTCGGTTCACATTTTATCCCAGACTGAAGGAGTTCATGTGGGCTTTGCTTAGATTCTCTTCTGTTTTTCTGGAGCTCGTAAAATGATTGTTGGATATATGGCCTCAAATTTGATAGTTAAGGTAATATCAAATGAGCAATAAAATGACATTCCAGTTTTTGTCACCAAACATTTCAGTGACTAAGATGTTAGTGTTAAAATGTTTAAGTTAAACAAAGTCTTTATAGCTTAGTTGATTCAGATAGTTTTCTTTTTTGATGCCTTACTCACTTCTTTGCTAACAGCTGTTTATCATGTAGCATTTACTGCTGTTATTAACTTGCCAAATATGCATACCTGAAGATGTATTACCTTTTGCTTCCTTCCAGTTCGGTTTAAAGTACTGAACAACAATCACCTTCAAATCCGTGGCATAAAGAAGACGGATGAGGGCTTGTATACCTGCGAGGGTCGCCTGATGGCGCGCGGCGAGATTGATCTGCGTGTCATCAAGGTCGTTGTGAATGGTTAGCGACCCTCTCGTCCCCTCACGCTTTTTCCTCTTCCTTTTTGTTCTTGTCTGAATATTTTGTGTGTGGCAGGTGTCCCGTGATGCTTAAATAAGCTGTAGATCCTTAGAGGCGACCAGGCTCAACATCAATGTGGAAACAGTTGCCCAGAGCAACCGTGTATCAAAGATGTTTCATGCTAATGAAGTCTGTTTCCTGTAACTTCTGAGCCTAGCAAATGAGTGTGTCTAAAATAAGTATTTTGAATTTGTCGCTGCTTCTGTTTCTGGTTTTCCTCTCACTTGCTCTCTCTTGCACTTGCACTCTTTATATCTAGAGCTATACTATATTCTGCATATGTGTCTGCCTATTTTATTTTTCCCTTTGTACCTTAGTGCTCCCGACAATCAGGATATGGCAGTCAGAGGTAAATGCTACAGCAGACGTTTTGCAGCCGGCTATCCTGACTTGTGCTGTTGATGGTTATCCTGAACCCATGGTGACCTGGACAAGGTAAACCTAATAATAAAATATCTTCGGTTGCATATGCTCCAAGTACAGTAAATACCTTTTTGTTATTATCATTGTTGTTTTTTAGCATTTGCATCTTTGTACATTGATGTGGTTTATACTCGTAGATCACTTTTTGCCTTCAGAGCTCAGTTTTGGTCCATACTGACATGATGGGGTCACACAGTTGCTGCAAATTGTGTCAGCTGTACATTTATGATGTGAATCTCTCATTCCATCACATCCTGAAGGTGTTCTGTTGAATTAAATTCTAGAGGACATTTTGGCACAGTGAACTCATTGTCATTTTCAAAAAACCCAACAACAACAGTGTGAGATAATCAGAGCTTTGTGACATGGTGTTATTCTGTAGGAAGCAGATATTAGAGGTTGGGTACACTGTGGTCATAAAGGGATGGACATTGTCAGCTATTCAGGTAGTTTGAGGTTTTTAAATAATACTCATCTGGTACTAAGCAGCCAAGTAAATATTACCCACATCTATTAGATCATCACCATCAGCCTAAACATTTCAGGAAGGATTCATGTTTTGTGTTGTTTACATCAATTTGTGGCTCTACCATCTTAATGCTGAAGCAATAAATAAGGCTCATCAGACCAGTCGACATTTTGGCAATCTTCTATTCTAGTGTCCTGTTCTTAGCTGGCCGGAGTGACACCCGGTGCGGCCTTCTGCTGCTGTGGCTCATCACTTGCTGCATTTATTGCCTCTGTCTTTTTAATTGGATTACTCTTACCTTTCTGTCAGCTTGAAGCAGTCCGACCATTCTTCTCTGGCGTCAACAAGGCACTTTCGCCCAACGAACTCCCACTCACTGGATATTTTCTTTTTTTCGGAGCATTGTTTGTAAACCCTAGAGTTGGTTGAGGGGGAAAATCCTAGATCAGCAGTTTCTGAAATAGTCACACCAGCCTGGTTAATACCAACAACCGTGCCACATTTGGAGTCACTTAAATCACCTTTCTTCACCATTCTGAGTTCAGTTTAAGTTGTTTAATCTTGTTGAAGTCTGTATGCTTAAATGTAGTGCGCTGGAGCCAAGTGATTGACTATTTGGATAGTTGTACTAATGAACAGTTGAACAGATGTACCTAACAAAGTGGCAGGCAAGTGTAGGATGACTTGTAAAGATCACTTATTTTCTTAAGTTAGTTAGTTAGTTAATTTAAACCCTGTTAAAGTTTAAACAAATCAGTTAATCGAGTTTAATTTTATATAACTGCCGAACTTACCTAATAGCATGAGCAGCTACATCAGATTTTTGAGCAAAATGCTGACAAATGTCCACATCGGCACCCTTGGATGCTGTGCTAACATCAGCTAATAAACATTAAACAAAAAGCAAAGTTGATAATTATGGAAGTGTCATCAGTTTTACATGTAGCAAGTTATTCCGGTTAATTCTGGGGGGGTTACATACGTGCATGTAAAAAGATTTCTATGGTAATTCTTTTAATAATTATTGACGCATTTCATTCTGAACAAAAGTAAATTTTTAACAGCAATCAAATACATATTTCTGTCTGAACTGCAGTGAATGCGGGAATAACCAACTGCCAGACCAACATTTCAATTCATAGAACCATTTCGTTAAAATCGCGGGTGTCGGCTCTGTAAAGGCAATTGTTGTAAACACCACAAATGACTTACACGTGGCGTCAGGAGAGATAAAAGCTGGCAGCAACAGACTAATGAGGCAGGGCTAATCAAAAATAATGAGCTGCATAGTTTGTATGTGTACTGACCAAATATCAGCTTGTATCATCTTGAAAATAAGTGAACATATTTTTTTCCATTGATCTTTTTTAACAAAAATGACTAATTTCCAGTATAATTTGTATAATGCGTTAGAAGTGGCAACTGCACACTATTCAACCCTTCCCCTATCACTAACCTGTAGTTCGAATAGCCCACTAAATATAGGCTGCTGGGTGCCTTGCTTTCAGAGAAAAGCTATATGATAATGCTTTATTGGATTAAGTTTCCCATCCAGTACTTGTCTAAAGACTTTAGCATGCAGTTATCTGAATAGTCAAACCCAGTCTCCATGAAAATATCTATACAGTAATGTGACAGGAATGCTACTGGCTCTATGCACTACCTCAGACCAGCCTACAGGGCAAAGTAACTATTATGTGCATGCAGGGCACTCTAGGTTATTTGGGATACTCCACTAACTGATTTATTCATTGCAGTAGGATACTTAATCACAGGACATCAAAGGAGCATGTAAACAGTGAAACATGAAGACTAGCATGACAACAATAGCCACATTATTCTGTGCCTATCAATGGCTCCATTCAGAGCCATTGATAGGCTTCTGCTTTGTTAAACTGTTCCTGTTCATCTGTTAACTCGGCACAAAACTTAGATCCAGGGTCACAAAGAGCAGACAATTCAAGAGCCAAAAGTTGGCCTTTTTTTAAAAATAATTTATACTCTACGAGGCTGGAATAAAAATAAATGAGATGTTTTTGTAGAATTGAATGTAAACAACAAATGTCAAAAGGAGTGCCAAAGAATGGCAAACAATATTATGCTTTTTTTAACGTTGGAATTTCACTTTGTAATTTGGTGATCATGAAACTACTATTGGTCTGTCTATAGATGTACATAACTAGATTTTCTTTAGATGGAAGGATGATGAAATTTGAAATCCTGGTAAAAGTAAATCTCTGAAAATGTTGCAGCTGAAGAAGAGTGCTTAAATTTGTGTGGATAAATGGATACAGGGTTTAACACTCGCCTTTTCTACAGGAACGAAGTGAACCTTGAGGCAGGAGAGAAGTACAGCTTTAATGAAGATGGCTCAGAAATGACGATAATGGATGTTACCAAACTGGATGAAGGAGAGTACACCTGCATTGCCAAGAACAAGGCTGGAGAAACTGAAAAGGAACTCAGTCTGAAAGTGTTTGGTAAGACAGATTGTTTTGTGTATTTACATGAACGAAAGTGGAATTATAAAATGCTCCAAGTGTGTGGGAATGAGGTATATGTGTATGTAGGTGGGAGAAGAACAATAGTACGGTTTTGTGTCTGTTTTCTTAGGCATTCAAAATACGGTGTGTCGGTGTGGGTTGTGATTGTTTCATGTTGGGATGGAGCCTAAGGATTTAGAGAGCAAGCCAAGTGGGATGAGCTCAGCTGAAATCTCTAAACTCCTTTTTTCCCCCTTTGTTTTTGCCCACTAGGTTTTCTTGTCACTTCAAAGTGACCATAATTTAAAGCCCAATTATAGTATCAGTGCCAGTCTTTTGGTACCTTATCAGTGAACTAGCCGAGGGAGTTTATTTTTCAAATCAAGAGAAGTGGCAATAGCTCGATTCTTTAGAGTTAGTAAATGACTGTTGTATGTTGCCATCATTTAAGACATTATTTTGTGAAATATTTCCACAAAGCTCTGGTTTCTTTACTTCCGTTTAGCAAAAGCTACAATCCTGCGTTTTCTGTGGTGGCACAGGATCTTTCTTGGAGGAAGTTGTATGTAGTAACCCCAAAAAGTTGATTTGTTCATCTGGACGTAGCGTTTTCAGTGGGAGAACGTCCAGGTAAACAGTCTTCCTCACCTGGGTGATCCATCAAAACAATGTATTTACTAATGTGTCTGGAACTGAAAACTCAGTTCAATCAGTTGTGAGTATATTTTAGTAAGCCATCGTCAGTGATGCTTCAATACCAAGATTTACCATTTACAATGGGTAAACAAAGAGCAGAGCCTCCATTTTAATCCACTGGGCCAAGAATTATGAATGTGTTTCAATGTAGACCGTGCCATTCATCTTAAAAAAAACAAAAACAGAAAAACAGGTGGGGGACAAAAAAAAAAAAGTCATTTTAATTAGCTTGAACTTAAATAACTTGATTTTTTATTAGATGAAGCTGGAATCCAACCCAGTATTTACATCAGAAATTAATTATCTAGTAAATCTAATTATTCAGCCGTAACCTGACGGGGACAAAAGCAGGTGGCAGAAATTGACGACAAACATATGAATCAAACAGATAAGAATTTGTTTTCTTGTGGATCGGATATTAGTTACACACACTAAGTGTGCTTTTAGTGATAAATTTGTCAGTTATGTTCAGACTTTGTACCCTTCAGTATATTTCTTGACAGAATTTAATGACTGCATTTCAACATGTCAACATATTTCAGCGTGAATTGTAATCAGAATACAATCAGTATGTCAGTAGCCTTTAAAATGTTCCTTTAAACTGCATTTAGTTCAGTGTTAAAGTCATTTCAGGCTCATTTTCACTCAAATATTCACATCATCTCTATGACAGACATCTTTTCATCAGTGAGATAGATTACACTATGACAAATGATTGATGAATGATCAGTATATTATGTGTCTAAAGCTTTATACAAATACGGTTTATTTAAAGTATGATTGCTGCAGTAACACACAGTAAATGTTTTAGTGCAGGGGAATTGACTGACAACCTGACAGCTGCCTTAATGTCCACAGAGTCACAGAGTTTGAAAGATGTAACCATCGATTTTATTCTAAGCTGATAATAAATCACCGATTATAAATCTGGGCATTTTACACACAGAAAATAATGAACTGATGAACTGGGATTTAAATATTTGTAAAAAGATAAATGCCCTAAATACTAAGAACAGACTGCAGGTCTGCAGTCTGTTCTGGTATGCTCTTTAAAAGTGACTGAATGAGGAAATGAGATTAAGTGTCAGTCAGCTGGTTCAGATGTAGTGGGAGGGAGAAATCAGAGGGAATCTCAAAGTTTGTGGAAGAAAACTTGTCAGTGAGCAGGTTAGATTCATGGTGTCTGTTACTGGGTCACAGTCGATTTTTTCTTTTCTAGAACAGAAAAGCCAACGTTTCCCTCATCTCTTCGTTAACAGGCTCAGTTTTTTCCAAACCTGGCTTCTAGAGTAGATCCCTGGAAGCATTGTGTTAGCCACAAGGAGGACTAGTCAGGTTCTCTATATACTAAGGACAGATGCTTCAGTGCTTAGCTGAAGATACAGTAGACCATCCTTAGTGAAAAGAAATGAGATCATGTTGAAACACTGAGTGTTCACAAAAAACAACCTGCTTGACAAATGGCACAGATCATCGCACTGTGATTTCCATCTCATTCATTTCTTGCTAACATGTATAAAGATTTCTTTCAGTTCTTTAAAAAACGTGTGCACAGGTAAATTTACAACCTCCTTTTGGGAATTGCTGTATTCCCAGCTCTTAGGATTCTCATTCGTCAATTTTATTTAAAGTATGCAGCAATGCTAATAAAGGTAAAAATTAAAAGTTGATGCAACAATACATCTTTTTATCTTTTATGTTGTTTTAGTGTAACATTAAGAGGCGTGGGAGCACTGCAGTTTCAAATTCCTGTGTATGATCTGTACATATGGTTTTTGACAATGAGGCTGACTTTGACCTGACATTCTTTGGTTTATATCTTAGAGATAGTGTAGTTTCATCTTAAATTCTCTATCGTATCTTTTCTCAACCTTGTGACATTTTCCATCCAGGTCAAGAAAAGCAATTGCATATAAATGAATTATTTTAACTATTCAACCACTGCGCTAGCCTTGGGAGGTTGGGGGCTGGGTCATCAGCTAATACAACTAATCTGGGTCTTACAGCCTATAAAAGCTGGCCTCTGTCTCTCTTTCATCCACCTGGCATCAGCCGTCCTTTTAAAATGCTAGACATGTTATTTGTAAAGCTGTAAATCCACAGATGAACACTAATACGTGTGCCAGAACAGGTGCAAGGGTGAAATACAAGCAATAGAGGGCAAGCTACCCAATCCAATTTACTAACTACTCTCAACATTAGTCTTCAGGCAGATACTGGTCATGGCTACTTATGCACTGATTCCACCAGAGCCCCAAGCCTGTCCTTTCACCCATGTTCTCCACCCGAAAACAACACCCTTCTTGGGCTCCTTTTTATATCAGCTGTTTAATATAAAACTGAAGTGTACCTATACTAAATTACCAAAACCAGTCTAACTTTAGGGTATGCTTTTATGTGACATAAAACCTTAAACTAAGAATCTTAGAAAATCAGTTTTATGAGCCTTTGGAAATTGGAATACATAGAATGATATTAGCCTAGCAAATAGCTCCTTAACATTTCTGAATGTAAAACCCATGTACCTAATGTTTTTATGATAAAGTATTGGAATGGATCAGGCTTTAAATAGCTCATGCAGTCTATTTAAAAAGCTATGATCTGAATCGTGCTGACTGCCTTTTGACAGTCGTGGCTGTAAGTACAAGTTCTTAAACGCTGCTTCTTTGTTCATTTAATAATTATCAGTTGAGATCATAGCAGTTAAAACCAAGTCGCAGTTGTTTTCTTAGGCGGCAGGTTACAAATTATATTTACGATCCTGTCTGGGGCTGCGCTTTTTCAGCATATTGCATAATCCATGCATTCATCCTTTTTGGAGCGGAATAGAAAAGATGGGAGCACGAAGTAATGCTCAACTGATTCGTAAACAGCACTTCCGTTTGCTCGGCTCATGTCACCGTTGCAGCACCCCGCTGCGCTTTCAGGTTAACTCGAGTGTAGTGTAACTTGACAGTTGTCTCCAATGTAAACAAAAATGAAAGCCGGCTCCTTTGAGATAGGCTAAATAAGTTATTACACAAATTACGTTTGGAGGCACACATGGTTATCACAGCGTAACTGCTGCTGGGACTGGGAAAGCTTAAATACAGGTTTACTGCCATAAAAATCCCCCTTACCTGTCAACTACTGATCCTCATCCCCTCTTTGAACTCATTTCAAATCTAGAGTTTCTCTTGTGCTTATAATACTCGTGCGGCTGTAACACCTGGCTGCCTTGTTATATGGAGCAGGTGTGATGACGTTGGGTTTTTGTTTTACAGTCAAACCTAACATCACATACATCATAAACCAGACTGCTACCGAGATGGAAGAACAGGTAACCCTGACTTGCGAGGCGTCGGGGGACCCAACTCCCACCATTACCTGGAGCTACGGAGGTCATGTCTTCACAGAAGGAGAGCAGGTAAAATGATTACAGGGAGGCGAGTGAACAGTAGTAGCAAGATACTTATGTATCCTAGGCACTCGATCCTGGTCCGTGAGTGCCTGTATGCATTTTTCCTTCTGGAGTTAATGAACTGCACCTGGTGCAAAGTAGTTTGATATAGTCTGTGTCCCAGTTGCATACTATAAATATATTCTAACCCCTATTTTTTTTAAAGTTTTTCCTATGTTATTAAGAGAAAATGACATAACAAAAAATTAGCGATGAATAAAACTAATAAGAAAAACGATAATGCCCGAAGACACCTATTTCCTTTACAGTTTGCAATTTTATCTTTATCTTTTAATGCATCTGTTCCTCTGTGTACAAAATGGAAAAAGTACATTGTTTTTTTACTATACCTTATTGTGGGTGATGTGAAATTGGGACACACTTAGGTCGTACCCACAAGGGAGCAACACAAACCTGCAGGACACCGGTGTCTCGAGGAGAGGAATTGAATATCTTTAACCTAAACTGAAGTGGTATATTGATTACTTGCAGGTGGGGGACTCAGCTTGCAGTTTCATTGCAGAATGCCCCCAACAAGGTTTATGCACTGCTAATTATTTACCCTAAATTAGCAGTTCCTTTGAGATGGCCCAGTGGATCTCCTGTAATTAGCTCAATTATAGTCAGTCAGTAATATGGAGTAGATTCAGATTTGACTTGAGATTTCTCAAATGCCACGAAAATCAGCAACAGAAACCTAATTATAACATTCCCAGAAAAGTCACGATAATTAAACTTTGCCCGTTTTCTATTGTATTTGCTTGAACGAGCACTTGAACGTTCAAGTGTTTGTTTAGCACTTTCAATCACTATTTCCATTATTCTTCTCATGCCAGTGATTGAAAAGTTTTTTTGATTTATATGAAATTGTTATTTGTCTATACTCTGCTGCCATCTTTTAAATTTGTTTTGGCTCTGCACTGGTCAAGAGCCAGCTTCTTACCCTCCATTACATCCTGATACTCCAGTTTGTTCTCTGGGGTCTTCTGCATTACTCCATGTGCAAACCATCAAAAGCAGTGAATACTTGATTTGTATTCTCATACATCTATGTCCCACCTGGCCTGACTCTCCAAGGCCTTGGTGTGTTGCTACAGTTGGGAGGTAATGAGGAGGAAAATGCTTGAGCCTAATGCTTCTAGCTCATAGAGAAATTCTTGAGCCAGTCCATTACATGCGCTACATTTTTTTCCTACAGGCACATCTAAACAGGATCTATCAGGTAGGAAAAATCCGCGTGGCACAGAAATGTAGTGGAGTAGTGTTGTAAAATTTGCCTCCAGATATGACAAAAACTCCCACTGAAATCAAATCATCCCTTTTTATTGAAAATTTCCCAGCTGCCTCTTGAAAAACCCCAAGGAATGATCTCATCAGAGTTCATGAAATTGATTTGACTGCCGCATGCTTTCCAAATATTGCCTGAAAACCTCAACTGTTCTCGGGATAGCAAGTGCGCAGAGCTTATCTCACGAGATCAGTTGAAAATTTGGTTAATAAGATAATAAAAGGGAAATGCCATTTCTGTGTCGCTTTTTCCTGATCATTTCACACTTTCAATCACAGCATGAGGTCGCTTGGATTCAAGCCCGGTTCAGTCTGTCTGTCATCTCCATCAGATTGTAGATTGTCTAACACTTATGTCAGTGTCACTTCAAAGTTTGAGGGTAAAAGTGCTCCACCTAAAGTCTATCTTTTGGGTATCAAACATTTTCACCCTGCAGCAAAGGTAAAACATGACTGAAACAGAATAATCATAGAACTGCAGGAAGAGATTTAATGGGCATGTTTTCAACAGTAAAAACGGGTCACTTTTGGAGTCCCTTGCAACTGAGCAGACTGCAGCAGCTGTTCACTGTGAAAGTAGAAGATTTCACAGCCACCTGTCAAACCACCAGATTGTTTGATATTTAAAAATATATTTTGAGTGGAGCCTCACTCACAAGTGCTAAACACACTGCCACCATATGACGCACATCATGACGGTCCCCCACCCCTTTTTTTTGTACCTACACAGATTGGCGTACATGAATGCACCATCTAGTAACGATTCTTACTTCTGTCCTATTACCCAGTGTTGAGCAAAATTTTGCTTTGTAGAATAAATTTCCATCAGCTTCCACTTTTGTCAATGACAGGACAGCTTGTATTGTGGTCTTGAGGCTTACATCCCACAGTTTGACCACAGTCATGCTATACTGTAGCAGTGTAGATTGACTCTACAGGTGCAGGGCAGAATAAATAAACAACACACATAGGAAACAATGGGCTATAATAGGCATTACCCACAAATTTTGCACTGTGTAGTTGTTGACATGACACATGTCGTGATGGCCACCTGCGCAATGGTGGCAGTGTGTTTTGGGGTGCCGCCTATGGTATGCTTTTATATGTGGTGTCTGTTCACAGCCGTCTTCAAAGAAATGATTAGCAGCCTTACCGAATCACGTAGATGCATACTGGTTAGATTTTCCCTCGTAGTTGTGATTCTGAGCAGGAGAAATCATTTCTATGGTGGGCTTTCAATGAATGGGAAACGGCTGCTAATTGTTTAATTGTCTTGTTTTATTTGTTCATCCGATGTCCATCCGCCACGCTATCTGTAATCATCACAACAGCTGCATTTCATCTAGGATGAGTGTGACAAATGACATGACATTCATTTGGGGTGAACACGGTGAATTGAAAAAGGATGTAAAGGGAAGCATTTTTCTGTTAATAATGTGAGATTTTTGTATTTGTCAGAAAACCGGTACAGATGTAGATTTGTGGTGGTGATGAAAGGACAGAATTAATTAGCAGTTTATTCTAATGTGTTTTCAGCTCCTCGGCTCCCTACTTTATCTGCTGCTTTCATTTCTTTTTTTCTTTCTTTTTTAAAATCATTACTCATATCAGATTTTTATGCAAAACGAATGCAGTTTAGTTTATACAAATAAGGCTTCTGATCACCTTTGCTTCACAGTATGACAATGACAATACACAACACAGCTAAACAATTAGATAGTGCTTCAGTTTACTACTTTTCATCTGAGTGGAGCTATAACTGTTCATAGTTCAATGCTCAGATTGATTGTAATAAGAAAAAGATACTTATTTTGAAGAAATAAAAACAGCCTCAGAAACCAATTATGGGAAGACATTTCTACATGTTTATTGTTTTCTTTAAAGTTTGAGTACACTGAAAACCCTTAAAAAGCATGTCTTACAGGGTTATTAAAGAAGCAGATTAAACAGATGAGGCTTGTGTTTATGTTGAATGCCACCTTCCAAAACAGTGTCTTACCCTGAGGTATCGGATTGTTAGAGAATCTTTGCAAAGCCGACATTTCTGAAAACATAAAAAACCATGTCCATGTTTATTCGTGTGGCATTTTTGCCTGCTAACTGCCACATCTGGATCACTGTGACAACATGGATCTTATTAAAAGGATGTGTCTATTACATGACCTGCATGCCCTACGAAACCAAGGTGGTCTATGTGAAGGCTGAAGCATTCTGAGCTAGATCAGCTATTCATTGTGTTCTCACAATCTTTGTCTGGCTTTGTTTGAATTTGTTCCCAGTCTACTGTGGTCTTTGGTTTTAAAGGTTAACGTAAAGAGAGACTAATTCATTCTGAACAACTCCCTACTCAAAGTCTAAAGTGTTGGCACACAAAAGCATTGTTCGTTAACCGCGCGCGAGTAAGGGGGAACACAATGTGAGGATTGAGGAAGATTACTGTATCGCACAATAGAGAACTGTAGTATTGTACATGAAAAAGACAGAATAAAAGGAGTATGTTCAAAAAGTCTTGTGGGTGTATTCCCGCTTAGTTGTGCTTCAAATTCAAATTGGAGCTCATCAGGGGATGGTTTTGTTTTTGTTTATACAGCTATTAAAGTTAAGTGTTTATATATTTATTTGAAAACTTTCATCAATTTACATTTGGTATTTGTTTCCTTCAGCCCTTTGAATGCATTCGCTCAAGTCGCTGTAGATAAGTGTGTCGGTTTAATAACTGAAAATGTAAATGGACTATTTATCCATGCTTTGTACATTATCTACATAATGAATATTTTGCTTATTTGAATACATATTAAATGTTGTGCTCCTTGCAGACTTTCAAGCAGAATTTATTGGAAAATATCCTGAACTACACAGAAGGAAGTTGCAGGGAAATATGAGTAATTATAAAACCTAAAAGCACATTCAAGTTTGTAGTTGATTGGGTATCAGCATTTTATAGTGTTTGAAGTGTGTCTCTTCTTTGTAAGGAGATAAATCTGTATTAAAAGACCTTCTCTGTCTAAAATTTGTAGTCTCAAATAGAGGTTTCCAACATTAAAAGCTAAAAAAAAAAAAGGTGTTAAATTAAAAACCAAAACAATGAGATGCTTTGTTATTTAATGTTTTGTGGCAGCAGTGCAGGCAGAGCATCTGAAACAGGCGTACTTCAAGTGTTGCATGCTAATGCAAAGAGAGCACTGTTTTCTCCAAACACAAAAGGCTACTCATTTACAGCATGCTGGCTGGCTCAGTAGTGATGTGATGCAAGAATGTCTTCACTAACTAAAATGCTTGTCCGTTTTCTGTGATGTACTGCAAAGGTTCTGAGGCTCAGCATTTAATGACAAGGAAGGAAACTAAACTGAGAATATGCATAATCATGACTTTTCATCCGGGGTTCACTCAGTAAATGAAGCAGTTCTTTATATTTATGTGTTTGTGTTAGTATGTCTGCTTTTTTATCCTCTTTGAACTGACATCCAATTCATGTCAGAACAAAGAGCGGGGCTAATTCTCCATGGAAGGGAGGAACAATAGGCTGGAAAAATGATAAGTCCCAAGGGAGCCATCACCATATTGTTCTTCGCGTTTGCTCGGAGAAGTGATTCTGTTACGGCGTCTTCTGTTGTGCACGCATGCATCCGCCGCTGTTCATTGTCCTTTTGTCTTAAACAAACACCTGTCACAGATATGACAGCAATACTTGTCAGCTCACTTACTGCAGAGGCAGCGCCACAGACGAGGATGTGAATGAGGTGGTTATGTTCCACACTGTTAGGTTATGTTTTAATTGGGCTACTGCTCTTTCTCAGTACTGATTTGCAGCCAACTGCTGCTTGTAATGATGTAGGGTGCACAGTGTATTTTATTGTGCCAGTAGGGGAGTTAAACTGCTCTTAAGAAAGGGCTGAATTTATATTCATGCAGTAAGCTTCGGACATGACTCTTCTAATAAGAATTTTATTGCCTCCTCTTTCTACCTTCGGTATTGGCTTTATTTTTCACCGCTGAGGAGGATTAACATTCATCAGTGATATAACTACTTAACCATTATAAAACAAGATGAATTCAACCACACCATATGTCCTTTTGCAGTGATTGTGAGGGGACAATATAGGGGTGATTTTTAGATGTGAACATTGATGGTTTGAGTCACTTTGTTTGCCCTACAGTGATACCACCATTTGCTTTCATTTACTTGACTTTTCTTGCATTTGCGCCTGATGAAATTGCTGTTTCTCATTTTCCTTGTTAAGCTTCAAAATTGTTTCACTGCGTAGGCCATCACATCTCATTGTCATGCTTAACATTTTCCTCAGCATCATAAAATCCACACAGCATGCCGTCCAAAAAAGCTTTCTGTTTTGTAAAGTCGGGCTTTGCAGTCTCTTGTGATTTAATGTGGCATGATGTCTGCCATGTTACTTAGGTGTGACGTTTTATGTGCTTTGGTGTAAAATTAATTCTTTATTTCATTCGATGTGTTACTGACCAACATGTCGATGATAATCACTTGTTTATCTAGAGAAAGGTGATTTTTTTCTTCTTCCTGTATTAGACTGTAACGTGGTCATTTTCTAAAATGTATGTGCATATATTTGCTATTATGCCGGAATAGCTAAAAAACAGTATTCTGAATATTTAAATGTAGTATTGTTTTGGTCAGTTAGTACAGCTTCAGTGGATCCATTCTTATAACACAAAAAAACGGAATATTTTAAAAGTCCACATCTAACAAGGAGAAAGCCATTATATTTCTTATAGCTTAGAAAATTCAGTATTCATCATGCAAATCACATTTCCTGGCTGTTTTAAGGCTATTTTTGAGTACAATCAAAGCATATCAGTGACAAAGGAGGAAAAGACAGAACTTCATAGTGTAAGTAACAATGAGCAGAACATTGGACTTTCAAAATGACTTAAAAAGGCCACCTGTAGGCTGAGATTTATTTCCAGGTCTCACATGGTGTGGAGGATGAGCTGTAGCAAATTGCTTATTTGAACCTCCTTCATTGCTTATTGAGATATCAAGCAAGTGTTGTTAGAGGGCTTGATTGACTAGGGTACTAACTTGCTTCTCGATCTTGGGAGGGCTTTTTTATATTCATAGATAAAGAGTAAATTCCATTCTTTTGGGCTCACATTATTGCTTCAGCCTTCAGAAAAGGATTGTGAGGCAATAATTCCTCTATTACCCAAGGAGACATTACTCTGTTGTTACAGCGTACCAGACTCACCTCTTCCTGATGAACCAATAACCTTATTATCACAAAGCATTTGTGCTATCATGATGCCAAAAGACTTACTTCACGTACAGGCAGGCACAGACTGTAAACATCCCCACAAAATTTCCCTTTCAAAAGAAACTCCTGTCCTCCTAAAATAGGCTTCCCTTGAGAGAACATCTAAAGCATACATCTCGTTATGTCTGCAGACTCTTAATTTAGTAAATTCAGACATTCAGCTCAGGTACTTTAGATGCATAAAAAAATAAACTGGTCATTTAACTGGGATGCAGTGTGCAACATCCCAGCTTTGACAGGATGAGGATTGCTTTCTAAGAATTGCTCTGCCTTTTTGTTTTTTCGTCTCTCTGTCTTCTACAGGCATCATGGACTCGGCCTGAGCAACACAAGGTATTCTAAATGCATGACTTTTTCTTACACCCATCCATCTTTCATGTCAGGGGAATCTAGTCCAATTCTGGATGGATGCAGATCAACATTCTTGATCAAATAAGGTTGGGGTGAGCATAAGCTCTGAGAAGCAGTAGCAAAACAGGACAGTGCAAGTCTGTGTTTCTTTGCACGCCATGTTCCTTAGATTTCTTAACAAATCGCAGCCTATTTCAGTCTTTTTTTCTTGTCTTTCTCCTGACCTTTTACCTGTCATGCCTGGACATCAGCAAAAGCGTTTTATTACGCGCATGACAGTTACAGTTATACCATGTGATCAACTTGTCTTCTGCAGAAATAGATTTTGTTCCTCAGATCTCTCTGTCCCCCCACCCACACATCCTGTCCACCGCTAAATCTTAATTATAACTTCAGAGTATACTTTTGACATTAGTGTATACAGTAGTTTAATTTGAACATGGCTAAATATGTATGTAGGAGGAAATAAAAGCTGCCTTTGTGCAGCAACAGAGTATAAGAACAAGCGACTGTTTCTGAAAGAAAGCGAAAATTGGCAGTAAGTGAAAGAGCTGCCCACATAAGCTTTTCTCCAATATACAGCACTTCCCTATAGAATGTGTTTTACATACGAGAAAAATGGTGACAAAAAGAATGGATCCAGACTCTTGAAGAGAAGTGATCGCTCACACAAAGCAGTGCCTTGTTGATCAGCCCATCTCTGTTTTAGGAGCAAGATCAGATATTAGGGTTGCCATTTCTATTTTTACTTCAGTGCTATTTAACAAGATATGAATGTGTATTCTTAGACCATTCGGTTCCCTAAATAGCCACGCTGTTTTATTTTTACATTGCAGGAAGCACTGGACATCAAGAGAATTGGTCTTTTCCTTTTACTCCTTCTGCTAATAGGTTTAAGGAGGGGTGTTTCTAACAGTCGGCCTTAATTATTCGGTCGTGACAGCTGTTGGTATTTTTTTCATTACGATTGTCAGCTGATACGCATTCATTAATAGCACCTGCAGAAAGTGTGGAATAAAAAATCTCACCCACCTCACCACAGGAGGGGAGGAAGAGCCTTTCTCATCAGGCACATGCTGACAGTAATTGCTCAGTTTGTGTATAACTATGATTTACACATGGATGCACTTGGATTTTTGTGCATCTGCAATACTAAGCTGTTGAATTTGTGAATTGGAACACTTTTATCTTGAAAATCTGAGCAAAATGAATCGTTCTGAACATTTACATTAATGATCTGCTGATTATATTTAAATTAGGCAACCCCAAAAAGCTCAAACAGCGTATCCTAGTTGCTTGCGTTTTCCATTTTTTTTTAAAAGACTGATGATCTCAGCAAGTTCCACTGCTGAACACATGCATTACTTAAAAAGAGTTATGCCTCCCTTTTTTAATATATATAAGAGGAGTATTTTAGTTAAATGTGGGCACTCATATCTGAGCAGCATATTTGTGGTTTCAGGTCACAAATGGAACGGTTTACATTAATGGAAAAGGCAATCACTTTGAATTACTCACTTCACATTTTCACTCACTTCACATAATTATATTGTTTTAAAAGTTCACCTGTGCTCTGAATTGATAAGTGCACATCTCTCAAAGACATCCCATTATGAATTGCACAGTGGGGGTGGGGGGGTGAGGGTGAGGAGCCATGTTTGTTGCAAAGGCGTAGGAAGCTTAGTGTTCATTTGACAAGCCTCAGAAGGGAAGGTGATTTTGTACTGTGGGCTGTTTAATATTTGGTGAGACACGAGTTTAACATGTCTTCAATGCAATCTCAATTTTATGCCCTGATGCTCCCTCTGTGTCTCTTCTGTTGGTACAGCAGAAGAATCTGTGGGAGAGCTCTGCTGTCAGCTTGGTTTTATTACAGGAGCGCACACGCGAAAGTCTTCATTTTCTCATAGACGTGCGAAATGGTTTTATGCCTTTTTACGCAAGGAGCACAAAATTCAGCACGGATGTTTCCAGTAGACAGCAACTCCGGTGCACTATGAATTTATACTGAAAATATATTGTTATAAAAAATTCATGAATCACAATATTAAGTTGCATGAAGGCATACATTTTCTTTGCTAAATAACAATAATCATGATGGATTTCATATAGGAAACGAGAGGCTGTAGCTCTGGAGAAACTGCTCATACTTTATCATAAAATAATGACACAAAAAAGGTTTCCATATTGGAGTCAACACACTTAATATGACACATAGCTGTGCATAGTGTGGCATGTTGCACAGACGCAGGACTCAGAAACAGAACCACAGGGGTCGAGTGAGAATGCTTCCTGCACAGGGGTCACAATACAAGGGTAGCGTGTTATGTAAGTGTCTCCCTGGTCCTGCTACCCGCTATGCATAATGAATGCCCCAGACATGCTTTGTCTATTGAAATTGAATACAAACTAACAAGGGTTTCTCTTACATGGCTGCCCAGGCTGGGCCCTAATTCAATATGTGTAAAAGCATTCGGCTATTGTTTTGCCTGTAGCTTGGATCAAAGCCATGAAAGCAACCAAAAGGGAAGCTCAAATATTCAGCCCTGCAGCACCTTGTTAAAGGAATAATTCACAAAAATGCTGCAGCTTACTGTGTAAGAGCTTTGTGCTAAAGCCCCAAATCCACAGAGTTTGTGAATAATGCTTAATTATGCTAGATATTACAGATATGTTCAGTAAAAACATCTGTCACAAGACAATAATGTCCAAAGTTTGTTCGAAATATTGTAATAACATAACAGGAAAATGTATCGTTGAAAGGGGAAATTCAGCCTGTCTGAAACTTTACACTCTGCAGTTAAGTGTCACATGGCAACAACAACCACAACAACACAAAGTTGTTGACCCTGTTGGGAAGCTACTCATGTTTGGATGCTGTAACACCGCATATCAAGTTAATGAAACCAGGTTTACAGAGGGAAGTGCATTTACACATCTCATTAGCCAGCTGTCTGTTATTATTTGAGTGGTTTCAGATGCTTTGTGACTTGGCGTGTGCTTCCTCTTCCTCACTGACACTGGAGCTGGATATAGGTTCAGAGAGTTCCTCAACCTAATACAGTCCACAACACCACAACATTTTATTTTTAAGTAATTAACTTAAAGAAATAAAATGTTGTGGATTGACACTAAATCCAGTGTCTTTAGTGTAAAAGTGCAAGCGCCACACGTAAGGTAATGCTCTGTCTACCAGTATGCATCAGCATATTTCACAAGTAAGCCCTGAGTGTGAAAAGCCCTAGATGGTTTCTAATGCCTTCTGACATCAATTATTGAAAAGCTCCTCTGCACTGTCAACTGGGCCCTTATGTCTCTGCAGCTTTACAGAACAGTCTGTGCTTGTTTCATTCTTTCAGTTTCTGTTCTTTTCTGTAAAAGTGGACTTTAAATACTTTTTTTCAAGGTCACGTGTTTCTGCATAATTGTATTCTTTATGTAAATGTGCATAATATCTATTTATAAGAACTGATCTAACTAATTTCTTTTACTAAACAAAGCCATTTTTTACTTCCATTTAGAGCCCGGATGGAAACATAGTGGTGAGGAGTCACGCTCGTGTGTCCTCCCTCACCCTGAAGTATGTCAAGTATACAGATGCTGGTCAGTACCTCTGCACAGCACACAGCGTCATCGGAGAGGATTATCAAACAGCATATATGGAGGTCCGCTGTAAGTGTTTCCCTCTGTCTTTATACAAGTGTTTAGCCCTACAAAATGAGTACACTCATGCACTATGCATTAAAAAAAATAGCACTGCAAGTCACTATGACTATTTATAACTGAACTGTTAAATAACACCTGAAATGGATTGACAGGTTGTATCCGTTTTTATTTCCTAGATACTCCTAAGATAAATGGTACAGTGGCAGTGTATACCTGGGAGGGGAATCCTGCCAATATCAGCTGTGAGGTCAAAGCTCATCCCAGTGATGTCTCTATTGTGTGGCTGAGAGACGGGTTGCAGCTCCCCAACTCAAACACCACCAACATTAAGATCTTCAGGACTCCCTCAGCCAGCTTCCTGCAGGTACGAACACCCGTGTCACACCATGACTTAATCCCTCTTTCTATCTCTCTAATGAATGTACATATACACACAGTGTGCACAAACACACACTCTGAACCCCATGTGTCATCAAGATTTCATGAGCACAGACCTGAAGTGTAGGGTTTTCTTTCAGCTTCATTGTTGGGAAAAAAAAATCTCATGAATAATTCAGCAGCAGGAGAGCTCACAGCGACAAATAAAAATAGGCTACTCTAATGGACAAACAAAAAGGTCACCTTCAGTGTTTGACACACAAGTTAGTTCATCTGTTTTGGTACACTGCCCTTCGTATATTTACTGCTTTATTCCCCCCCCCTCCAGATAACCCCCGAGTCTGAAAATGACTTTGGAAGCTATAACTGCACTGCTTCAAATGAGATGGGCACAGAGTCCAAGGAGTTCCTGCTCATTCAGGCTGGTCAGTGGCAATGCTGTGATTCAAAATCCATTCTTACTTTGCATTTATAGTGTTTGTGCCAAGATTTTCAGCATAATTAAAATTTGAAAACAAAAAACAAGCAGCCTTATATGTGATCGTGATTCAGTAACAGCTTAAAAATGATGAGTAGGTAAATTTCATTAGATCACATAGTAGTTTTTGTTTCAGGTTTTTTAAGGCTTCGGGAACAGATTTTTTATTTATTTTTTTGTTATCCATGATCAAATCGCATTAGACCAAAACATCCACCATGACGTGAGATTACACAGATCAGTGTTTGTATCGATGGCTGATAAATTGATTAAGATGAAAAGAATGTGTAACCTACATGATAATGTAATGTTCCCTCTGGTTATTCTACAACTAAACTTTACCTCAACCTCTCACCACTAACATTGCACTGTTTGCAGTATAAAGTAAAAGACTTTTTTATATTAAGGTATAGCATTTTATTGTAACATGGACCTACACCATAGACTTCCCAGACAAATGTACCATTAGGCAAATGGAACAGAGAGCAGAGAGATAATGCCACTCTTAAGCCACAATCAGAAGTGAATTAATTGAAAACACTACATTGTTCACTCAGAGCCGAACATGGGCAACCACAGTAATTACAGTGTGCCTTTTAATTTAGAAGATCAAAGTGATGCAATACAAAACTACTCACACTAGAGTTTGTGAGTTCAGAACAGCCACCATTATTCAGATGTGGACAATCACAGTAGGTTTTTTTTTTTTTTTTTTTTTTTTTTTTTTTTTTTTTTTTTTTTTTTTTAAATGACATCAGAAACAGCAGTATGCGACATTACGTGATGGCAGAGCTTCAATCACAGTAGGTTAAATACTTTTAAATAATGTAATTTTCTCTTAAATAAGCCTTTCATTGCTGGCTGAAACAAAGTAAACCTTTTTTAACAAAGGCAGACTGTAAATGAAGAACTAATTGTCTAATCATTGTGTACATCACAGGATGGATCCTTTTTTATTTTCTAAACTTTAATCAAAGTACAATTACAGAAGTCTTTGAACTAGCTTTTGCATATTCTTCAGTTTTAATATTCACTTTAAATTTAAAGATTAAGCTTTGCTTAACTCACTGCAAGGTCTTTGAATCTATGAAATCTCCTTTTCCAATTTAAAGTTTTATCAAACTCAACAGTCTCTCAGAACTTTTGGTCTTTTCAAACATCCAATCAGGCACTTACTGTTTTTTTTAGTGGTTTTCTTTCTGGAGTTATCATCTTTAGGGCTGACTTGGGAATGGCTTGTTCTTGAATCTGTTGGTCATAAGGAGCTTTTAAATGTTTTTTCCTGCCTTTTATTTTCTGAAACGATGTCAGTAGTGTACAGAATTCAGTAGAAGAGAACCAGACTTACTGTCACGATAAATCACAGATTTCGCACGAAGATGAAGCGGTTTTTAGATGCACTGTGGGGTCATTAGGAGCCGTGGGCTCATCCTGTTACTCTGATATAGCAATGGAGTCTGACAATGCTGGTGTGCTGCAATCTTAAAGTTTTTATTGTAACTGGACTGATTTTTTTCCCCCTCACAGAGGTTCCGTCAACTCCATCCATCGTGGAGGTGAGGCCATTCTCCACCACAGCACTGATCCAGTTTCAGGAGCCTGAATCCACTGGAGGCGTTCCTGTCCTCAAATATAGAGCTCAGTGGAGGATGCGTGGCAGAGGCAGCTGGGTGCAGAAAGTCTATGAAGTCCAAGATGGTAATAACACAGAAACATGATTGTGATGTTTGTCTGTTCTTTAATGTCTAACTACATTCTTTTTAAATATCCAAGTACGATTCAAATAGATAGAAATACATATTAATGTTAAAAATGTCAGATTTTTCACATTTTGTTAAATCATATCAGTAAAGATGACCTGTATTAAAGGAAGGAAGGTTTGCATTCAGCAGCTTTTTGTTTTATAACCAAAGCGATTAAAAGGCTGTGTGAACGTGATTTCTTTTCCTTTTGACAAATATGTCCATATATGCACTAAAACGTAATTTAGAGTTGTTGATACCCTCGACACAGAAACATGGCTTGGTCATGAAGTCACAAAAGGGAGAGCAGCCAAACTAGGTCATGTTTGACAAAATAAATTTGGATCCCTACAGTTGTTTGGACACATACTGTAAGACGTTGAAAATATTTATTTAAATAAAAACAACAGCCTTATATGGCCTCATTATTATTTTGATATCACAGATCAGGATAAAAGAGTCCATTTCTGACTGTGTTGTACTAGATTGGGCTGGCATATTAGTGCCATAGCACAAACTGATGCACAAGAATCAACTGCTATCAGCCAAATCTATTAAATTTAGGTGGGAGAAAGTCAGCAAACATTAGAATAGATGACTTGTAGTTCACACTTTGTCTAGCTTTATGCTGACCACTGCCAGCAAAACTGAAGAAAAAGCACCAGCTGTCAGTCTCACGCAGGCCTGGTTTAGATGTCTCACGTGAAACTCAATTATATCGTCTGGAACACCCTCATGTCTGCACTTACAGCCTTGTTTTTTGTTACAGATACAGCAGTGGGTCCTGCACAGTGAAGGCAGGAAAGTCTTTCGTGTTTCCTGTAGAAACATGATAATTCAAAATGGTGAAATCATGAAATTAAGGTCAGACTAGGAAAACTGACCAACTCACAGTACAGACATAGCAAAGACTACACAGTGCACATCTCTGCCCTGTACAGTGTGGTCGGACAGAGTTTTAAGAGCAGTGGTAACAATGACTCCTTTCCTCTGGTGTTTGTTTCCCCTAAATGTCTCCTACAAAGTAAAATACAAAAGTTAATGATTATTTCTAAGAAATAGGTATGAATTTAGTTTTTTGTTTTAACCTACAAGTCACCCCTTTAGAAAGGAATTGAACACGGAAGTGTACATAAAAGCAGTATAATTTATATAAAAAGCTTGATCAAAAGCAATCATCATCCCAAAAGGGATCATTACATTTAAGATGACAGTGCAACATATAAAACAGCTGTCACTGTTTGTCTAGTTTTAGACCAACTCTAAATATATTCATCAGTTTTTCAAACATTGTTGGAATGAAATGTGAATTGAGCTAATCGGTGTTTGCTTGGGCAGCAATGAATTATGCATATATTGTTGGAACAGGAGATCTGTTTGTTTTAGTGCTCACCAAAATGATCATGGTGTTCTGCTGTTGTAACAGGCTCCATCGGTGAGGTAACAGTCACAGGCCTGAAGCCAGACACGAGCTACGAAGTGAAGTTGTCAGCCGTCAACGGCAAGGGTGAAGGTGAAAGCTGTAACGCTGCGTTCTTGAAGACGGAGCCTGTTCGTAAGTGGCACATGTTACAGTTTACAGCATGCTATAATGCTTTTAGTATACCTCTCTGACCTCTTGTCTCCACAAACATATTACCTTCAGTCTCTCTATAAAAACCCGCTGAAGAGTCGGTCCTAAGACTGTTTGGATGATGCCACAAAAGCTTTCACCTGTCTCCTTTCATTCCATGTATGTCTTTTTAAAACCGCTTTTCCGTCTCTACGAAGCAGCTCTCTGACCTTCTTGCTTTTATTTGATTTTTCTAGTTCATGAAATACTTCTGCCATAACCAAATCTTTAAAGCCAGATTGCTTGTTTTTACATATGGAATTAAATACTGATTTCATCACATAGGTATCATTTAGAGCCATCTGCACAGTTGCTTCAGATATCCTGTTTTAAAGCCATGTTTCAAGCCCATCATGTCATTATATTGACTTGCAAACCCTGAAGTGTGATTTCATCCTTCTGTAGAAGCCAGCATGCAGTGAAACCTCAACACATTAGTTAGTTTTTAGCGCCCTCTGTTGTTTGGCAATAGATGTTTTTTGAGGGAGTGCTGGTATGATTTATATATTGTCTGTGTACTGATCATCTCTCCTTCTATTTTATCATTCTTAATCATTGATTTTTTTTATCCATTTGCTCTTCTGTCTGTTGTATTCATCAGGCCACACTTACAACAGTAAGTGATTCATTTAAAATGCATTAATTAAAAACATTAAAAAGATAGCTTTATAGTTGTGGATATATATTGCTATTGAATTATGTTGTTATTGAATGGCAAAGGCGAAAGTTGGACTTAAACCCCTTCTCTCTCTTTTTTTTTAGAACTAAGATCATAATTAAAGGCCAGATCATTAACATTTAGTCATAGTAATTGATAAAACTGAACAAATGTCATATAGGTTTGCTGACATATAAAATGCGATAGAGGTTTGCTGAAATATTTACATAAAATACTATCAGAAGAACATCATTTCAAGCTACCTTTTTAGACCGTAAAGTGGCCTTTCATTTTCATGGAGGCTGGCTCTGTCTCCCTACTTTAAATGTGGCAATCATTTCCTAAAATGATTTGTTTTTCTTCCTTTCTGGAGCCATCTGACAGAAATGTGTCTTCCTGATTTCTTCAGTGAAGTGTTATTAGAGATTCAGGTGGTCATTTGTGCAGACAAGTGATTCTGATTGCCTTTCTTCTCTTTTATGTCCCTAGACGGCATTTTTCATTTTTTCACTGAAGACACAGGTTTGTTCTGTAGTGGGGATAATAGAAGATTAGTTTTTACTGCTATAGCTGTTTCTTACCCAACAGGATAACCCATCACCCCTACTGATTAGCAGTGTTTGTAATCCCGCTTAAGTATTTCAAAAGGTGTATCGTTTTTGAGAAACTGTGACCCATAAGGTCATGGCCATCAATGCAAACTCCTCCGTCTGTAACATAGACCGATTAGGTTTTTAATTTTACTTGCATCCCATGAGTTTACAGCTGATTTATCCCATTAGTATTAATATAATTTTTGATGTGCAGCATGTGAATAAATTGGCTTAATGCAAGTATGAGGAATCCGAGCCAAATCTCTGCATTTCAAAAGCTGCACATTTTCTCTCTGGCTTCAGCTGTTTGGTGTAGTTTGGGAATGTTTACACTCGGATTAGGCCCATCAGCAGTGATTAATCAGTTAGTTGCAAATTGTCGAGAGCATAAAGCTGCTAGATGTCTTCTGCACTTTTCTCATTTAGAATCCAAACAGAGGAATCCCTGTGCAGCTTGTCAGCATGTGGAGCTGTGATTTATTATTTATCAGTATTGGTTTGTCTTTGGGTCACTTCAGTTTTCTATCCTCAACCTGTACCTGTGTTTTGTTGTCTGTTATGCCTTTCATGCTCTTCCTCCTCTTTCAACCACTCACATGTGTCATTTTATGTCTCTGCGACTGTTATTTGGCTTGCATGTTGCTGATGATTCCCTCCACTCTGCAGAAGGTAACTTTCTGTTGCAGATTCCTGACTGACGATTCCTAACTTGAACTAAAGAATTCAGCAGATAAAACAGCACATAGTTTGCTTCTGCGGTCGTGTAACACATTAATCAGTCATCTAGACATTTGCCTGAGCAAGATAAATGTAAACGTAGAGAACGAGAATGTATTTATTGTTTAAATAACAGTCAGCAGTGTTTACTGTTAGCTTCACTTACATAGTATTGATAGCCTGTCACCTGAGGGATGTTACCTCCTTACTTATAGGATGTGTTGCTATAAATCAAGTGTAATAAACATAGTCAGTATCTTCCAGCCATCCCACAAAATACTCATCCTTGCAGCAGGCTTGCTGGTATATATTTTCTATATTTTCTTAATCTTATTTAACCTGAGGCTTAAGCAGCTTAGACTTTATCTAATCCTGAATGTTAACCACTGTGCACATCTTTCTTGTTACCTGTTTGTAAGTGCATTAACCTTTAGAGCTTCAATAATTTGTTGATTAATCAAATATCTGAGACAAAACAAATCAGCAGCCACGTTCAGTGTTCCAGCTCATCAAATTTGAATGTTTTCTGAGATTTCTGACAGTAAACTGAAATTCAGAGTTTTGAACTGTTGTTTAGACAAGATATTTGACTTTACCTTATACTTTGGAAACTTGTAACAGACACTTATGAATACAAACCATTCCTGAAATTTAGACCGCTAGTTACCAGAAATACAGGATTAATTGTTTACTTCTCCATCAGCTCATAGCTGATGATTCGGCTCCACTTAGTAACCCTGGATGAAACACTAGAATCTTTTTAGGTCACTGAAATCAGTCTGTAGTTCTATTTTAAGCAATTGGAAAAATGATATATGTGTACTGTGGCAGAACTCAATAGTTTAGGTTGTAAAACAAACAAAGGACGTCCAGTTTTCAATTACATATCAGGTAGCCTTTATGTGATGCTAATGCATAAATTCAGTGGTTTCATTTGATGCAGAACATTTTAATTTTTTAATCTATCTGGAAAGAGAGTTTCAACTGCCCCCCAGGACCTCCACCCTGTCAGCAATGGACACAAAAAGATGTCGGAAAAATTAATTTGAATAAATTTAAATTATATTGACTACATTTATATTAGACTTAATTGGTGTTTGTTATGTAATCAGTGTTTAATAGATAAATGATTACAGGTTTAAGACAGACAAGACATATGTTAGTTTAATTCTGTGCGATTTCCATGCCAGTAGGTACAACTATACAACAATTAAAGACAAACCCTGTTATTGTGCTGGAACTTGGCAATCTTATATACGTATTCTTAGTTAATGATAAATAACTCTTTAGCCTGAAGCCTGGTGCGATGTCCATCTGCCAATTGATGTCACTCAGCAACAGCAGCAACACACAGCAACTCTGATGAAACAGATAAGCATGCGGCTGTGTGTCATTCACTAATTAGTAACACAAGCCACCCTTAGGAGAGCGTTTAAGGGAGGTTAAGTGACCTAAAAGGTCAACAATAAGGAGAGCATCCAAGATCAAACTTTGGACTGAAAGTTTTCTTTTTCCTTTATTTCAAAATGGAAAAGTGGACTGACAGAGCTGCCTCTTTCAAAGAAATAACCCTCTAGCTCGCTGCACCTCTTGAAATGAGCCATTAAATGACCTCCATCTTGCTCCTGTGTCCCTGTAGGGAATCCTAATCCTCCTAAACTTGAAGGAGCACTTCAACGTAAAGGCAACTCCCTCAGAGTGAGCTGGATCAAGCAGGATGATGGCGGCTCTCCCATCTTACATTATCTTATCCGTTATAAACCAGTGAGTATGGGGATTAAAGAGCAATTGCTCCTTCTCAACTAAGGCACCTGCTTTGATAACTGATTTAATCATTTAAGTAAAACGATGAAATATTCTCTGAACATTTACTGCTTTACATAGTCTTAAGATTGCTTTTTTTGTGGGTTTTAGAATGTCATGTGCGTTTTACGCTATTTTATATGCCAAAAATCTGATCAGTAACTCTTGATCGAGTACTTAATCGTCAGTGAAAGCAGTAATTTAGTTGCAGCGGTAATAATGATTCTACCAAATCCTTGTAGTTTCAAAAGCACTGCAAAAAAATGTTTAATTCTGTGATTTTCAAGCTGTTGTTAGGGCTGAAATTGTTATTTAATACCTGGTTTGTTGACAGAAAATAGAAAAACTTATCATATTCTCATAATGAATGAATTATTTTTTGGCCAAACAGACACAAATTTTGATTGCTCTGAGCTCTTACAGGTGTTTTTGGAGCAATTTGAAAACATGCTTAAAAATTTCACCTTCACAAGACCAAATAAAGTTCCAACCCTGAATGCATGCACTGTATTTATCTGTGTCTCCTTAGGTGCAGTCTTCAGAGTGGAAACCAGAAATCCGGCTGCCCAGTGTCAGTGATCACATAGTTCTCAGTGGGTTAGAGTGGGACACAGAGTACAACATCTACGTGGTGGCAGAGAATCAGAAGGGCAAGTCTCAGCCAGCAACCATGTCCTTCAGGACTTCGTCAGAGCCAGAGGCCATCCCAGGTAGCGTACCTGCCCCCGGTCACTCACACTAATGTGGAACTAAACAGCCAGAAACCTGAGGAGCCAAACTCAAACCTGAAAACCAGAGCAGCTTGTTCTATTTTTAAATCTGGAGCGCTGACGGGTGAATGACAACTAAATAAATCTATAGAAAAAATAAATAGATTTCGTGGACGGCGATGAGCCAAAAATGATTTTCCGGCTGAATTTTCTCACTTTAAAGTTTTGACAGCCCTCACTAAATGAGCTTGAGTTTGTGCTTGCAGATCTGGCACACACACTCACACAGAGGATAAAATGATCTCCTCTGAATGTCTGTAACTTTGTTTACCGTTAATGTGGATAGTTTGTCTCTGTCTGGTTGGAGCTTTTAAAATGACCCTCAGTAACCGCTGATTAACACGTATGTTGAATTCTTAACTGCAGCTGAAGGTTCTTTACTAACCGTGCCGAAACCTACACAGCCTGTCAAATTCTCTTTAGGTGATAGACACACTTGAGTACCTCACTGAAACATCACAGCAGGCCATTATGTTTCCTCTCACTTTTTTCCTAATTCATTCTCCAAACTAAAGCATTTTCCACTCACCCACCACTGAGTCACCATCTAGTCGACATGGTGTAGTTTTCCTCTTTTGTGCTGTGCTTTTGCTTTGATGTGTTGCTGTTTTTTCCCCTTTTTCAATACAAGAAATCAGTTTCTTCGTCTTTTTTTTTCCACTTTTGGTTTTCAGACCTGACACATTTTCACTTTCTCTCTTCCTCTGTTTTCCCCGCCCTTCTCTTTTTCTCCCCCTCTTTGTTCCGTTTCATTTCTCCCCCTCTTCCTTTATTATCTTTCCCCCCTTCTCTCTTTATCCCCTCTTTCTCTCTCAATGTTCCTGCTCTCTTGCCTGGTCCTGGACATTGGTGTGGTGGACCACGTGAACATTTTCGTCCCGACCTGTGTGCATTTTGGTGTGGTCTGGGTTGTGCTGTCCCCACCCACAGCCACTCAGGGCTGCTCATCTGTGACATACACTTTGGTATCACTCATCATGTCCCTCATCACTGTTCTCCTGCTCTCATAGTTTTCGTGAGGAAATTCACACCATTACTGTAGAGGAGAGCTTGCCTTCTCTCTGGCTGTCTTTCTGGACACTTTCACTCACAACAGACTTTGTCCATGACAGATGTGTCTCTGTTATGGGTGAGGAAAAGAGTGCTGTGTTGTTTCAGAACAGACCAGACAGACATGTTGAACCAAAGGCAGTGGAAATCCTCCACCTCCCACAGTTTCATACTGCTCAGCATTAGCACTGCTAGTCATCAGCACTAGACAAGAGAGACAGAGAAGAGTGCCAGTTTACAGTGATGAACAATAGTAGATTTTTTTCAAGTAGCGTTAGAACAGAGTGAAGGCTGACTGCTGGACCTGTGTGTTTACATAAGCACTGTATTATATTGTTTAATAGCTCACAAAATTCTGCATAATGTAAAGGTTTGTAATATTAACGTTTACACAATTAAGGTCATAAAATGGGGAAACAATTGTTTATATTGGCACAGACTGACAAGCCACCTAAAGAATGATCAAACAACAACTTATTTTTATGCGGACTACTAAGATAAATGTCCAGATATTCCTCCAGCATGTAATGTTTCGCAAGTGTCATCAGCAATAGTCATTTTTATACGTACGTAATTGGGATGCTTTACTCAGATGTATAGATCTTGTTTACATGTTAATTACCTGCAGAGTTAAATGTATATTTTAGAGTAATTTCTGCTAAATCAAAGTTGATATTACCCAAACAGTGACAATACATCACTGCTTTTAAATCTGGGAAAAGCCTGACATTCATTTTCTGTGCACAGATTATTCCACATGTCTGGGTAACTAGCAGCACACTGTATGCTTTGGTTTGCTCTTCTTTCTACTACCAAATAAATGGGTTGAATATATATTTATACTTTTCGTTTTTTTTATGCACAGCTTCATGCATATCAAATCTTCAGTATGCCTCATATTTAGAAATGAAGTCATATAAATAATTAAAGTCTGACAGCACAGTCGATACAAACGACACACAGCATCTAAAGTTGTGCTGAGCCATCTAGAACCTATCAGTGCTCATAGCAGGTGAGTTGTTTCTGTTTTATGGAAGTATTTGTGGTTACAGTAACACGTCAGCACTTTATTTAGTTGTTCATGGTTTCTGTAAAAGTGTGTCCTGCTACGTTAGTTCAGCGCCCTCCCTTTTCTCATCTCTTGTGTGGCAGATTTAAGTGAAGAGTCTCCGCTCTCCATGGGCATCATGCTCTGGGCAGGAATCCTCGTTGTGGTATTTATACTCCTGCTCCTGGCTGTGGATGTCACCTGTTACTTTGTTAACAAATGTGGCCTCATCATGTGTCTCTGCGGCAAGTCGGGCACAGGGACCAAAGGGCACAACTTAGAGGAGGGCAAGGCAGCCTTCATGTGAGTATCAGACTGTATATTTACATATATTTACATACATGTTGTCTGGGTCTTTTAAACTGATGTATTTGATGGCACACATATGATGTCTAATTTATGTTCAAAGTTAAAAATGTGGAACCAGAGAGATTGTTTCAACTCAGTGTATGAATATCTTCATTTTAAGATTGGATCAGATGATTGGATCTCTTACATGTGTAATGTGAGATGGTTATATACAACTTTGCACCAAACAACAACAGGACTGAGCAACTAGCTAGTGGAAAAGGTAGACTGTATATAAAAGACTAATGTAGCTTTTGGTTTTTAAAAGCAAAGCCAACATTGATTCAAGTGCTTTAAATCTGCATTATTTCCAGTAGCCTGAGGATAAGTGATCTGTTACTAAAAAGTCTTTGTAGAGGCAAATGGGAAAACTTTTGGCTCTTATTCTTTGTGACCTCAGTCAACAGTTTTACTTTAAGGTTTTGTTACTTCTTTTACAAAAGGGTGGTTTCAGGGTGACTATGTCCAGATTTTCTGTAATGTCTATGGGTGAGCATAGAGGAGATAAAGACACATCAGGAGTTGGTGCAGAATAAAACGGCTAAACGCAGAGTTAATATTGGATGTAACAGTCAGACAACCTGACACAAGCACTCTCACCATATCAGCTTTATAAAGTGATTATTAGGGCTGTGTCAGATCATATCATAATGCCATTGCTATAGCAACGCATGCTTATGTTCCCTAGTATGCTCAACAAAAAGACAAACCAAGTCATGTCAGACAGCCAAAGCCACCTCTGCCTCGAATAAACATTTAGCTCAAAATGCGCTACTTCAACATCCTCCAGCAAAGCACTTTGCAAAATGGTTAAGGTACACACAACAAACTTGTTTCATTACTTCAGGTAAAAATGCAGGGAATCATGCAGGGAGAAGATACAAGCAGCTGGTGATGTACGCCACAGTCACTATTTAAAGTCTGTATAACAGGAAGAGCAAGTGGTGGATAGAAATGACTGATGTGGTTACATATTGTACCTAACTTATAAAATCCCAGATAGAAAATAATTTTCAGTTTTGTTGTAAGCAAGTCTGTGGGTAATAAGAAAGACAAAATTAAGAAGATTCTTGTAGAAATGTGATGTGTTTGAGGGTTTTATTTATCTTCCAATTTACCTTTTGTTTGCGTTTTAAATAAGCCGACCTCAGCTTAGAATAACTGGCCTTCCCACATTTCCCAGAAGGCCTTTCAGGAATGAACTCTGAAGATTACTTAGAATTTTAGCTGAAGGTTTTATTTTATTTTTGGGCTGCTATATCTAGATATATCAAGGGAAGCTTGTGTAATTAAACAATAACTGAGATTGCCTCTTGAGCAAAATAAACATGTATTACAATGTCTAACCAGGCAGTATCTGAAGTACAGCAAGAATACATGAATCAATAAAATGGCCCCATAGGTAAGATGAAATTTTCCTTCAATGAAACAGATGAGGATGTTTGATTCAAGCGCAGCACTGAATGGATGCTTTCATGTGTACAAAACGGCAGTCGTTTTGAATCATTCTGAGTAGGATGTTGCATTACGTATTGGATTGTTACATTTCATGAGTGCGGTTCCACGAAAGCACAGCCAGATGGATGACTTGACGTTACTTTGTAAGCTTGAAAATAGATGATCACTGTGGGCCGTCTGCTGCTTTTGAATCATCCTTTCTTACTGCCCGCTTGGCCAAAAACAACAGCTTAGCAAGACTGTCTGTATCTTACAGGAAAGATGAGTCCAAAGAGCCAATAGTGGAAGTCAGAACAGAGGATGAGTGCTCAGCCAATCATAACGCAGCAGGACCCGTAGAGCCGAATGAAACCACACCTCTCACAGAGCCAGAGTAAGTAAACGCTGACACACGGCACACGGCCTTTTTACCGCTCTGAGCTGTTGTACACTGCACTCCACTTTAAAGAATAATGAATTTATTCAACAGGATATAATTTGACGCTTTACATTATTGAAAAAGTTGAGGTCATTCTTGAGTGGAGTCCATTGGACTGTGTTGCTTTTCTGTTTTTATTCCCTAACCAGAGGGATTGCTGTATTTTGTGTTTCTTCTCCAGCCTTTGGAGATTTTTTTCTGTCTCATTGTATGAAGGTTGAAGCAATACCAGTCAAATAAACACAAAGGCTTTAGTCCTCTAGAGTGTGGTCAACTCATGAAGCCATTTGACAATTTCAGCAAGCCATCTCATATCAGCAGTCTGGAAAAAAGTAGATTATGCAGTATGAGATTGCCACTGGTACTGTTTAACCCTAATAGGTGGTTCTTTGTGGTGCTGTAGTTTCCTGCAGGAAGGCTGGTGCCTTTTTTTACTACAGTAGTTTTCCTAGTCAGTGTACTCCATGTTGGTGTGTGTATGGGATGTATCCTTTGATGTCCACTCACAGCATGATGCCCTCTTTTTCTTCTTCTTTCTTTTTCTCACTAGGCTTAAAAGTTGCTGTATTTTGTGTTTCTTTTAGTTGCTTTGTCTATGTTTGTGTGAATTTCTAAAGCCAACTAATCCCTCTGCATGCTCTCGTCCGGGCCACCCCTCCTCTTGTCACAGTCACCCTGGTGTCTAGTCTGTGTGTCTCTGTTCTCTCCCTGCTCTCTCAGGAAGGCGGCTTACACTGCTGCTCTGGCACTGGACACCCTCTCCTCCGTAGCCACCAACTCTGACACAGCCACTGCAACAATTGATCCCGCTCAGGACAGCCCCTCTAGTGAAACCACTACCCTCACTTGTAGCCTGTCCACCCCAGCCAACGAACCCTCACCCACCCCTGTCCTGGCTCCGGCCCCGACTCCAGAATCGAACACGGCCCCGCCGCCCCCCCTCGTCTCCACAGCTGCTGTTGAAGCTAAAATGGCCCCGCTAATAGAACAGAGAGGAAGAGATGCCCCAGAAGAACAGGAGAAATTAAACACTCCTCCTTGCACCCCCGAACAGATCAAACCTCAAAAATCTGGGACGCCAATACCACCGAAGCGTAGACACTCTCCTAAACTTGCTGCTCTGAATGCTAAAAGTAGCCCCCCTGTTTCTCCTCTGGCTGTCTCTCCTGTATCTTCCTCTCCCACTTTAGACAACAGGAAACCTGCTCCAAGCCCACCAGTCACTAAACCTCCCACACAGCCAAACACTGTAGCCTTAAATCCAGAGCCACCAGTACAAACTGCCTCATGTCTAGCAACTACTGCCCCTGCACCAGACCCAGATTCAAAACCTACAGCCCCAGATTCCAGTGGGCGTAGCCTTACTGCCTTTAACAAAGACAAAACTGTTGATCAAACTGCTGACAGTACCACGCCCACTGCCAGAGTTGCTACTACTAGTTCACCTGCAGTGATCCACGGTGTTTCTGAAGACCTGGATGCTGTAAACCCTGGTTCTCTAGTTTCAGGCATTCCCTCACCTTTACCTGTTACTCCTATTCCTTCCAATCCTGTCCCTGTGAATCTTGAGGCGTTGCCATCGAACAACCTTCTTATATCAGCGTCAGACACATATGACTTACTGACCCCTGACATGGAGCCCAAAAATGCAGATTTAGACTTAGAGATGATAAACGGGACAGAAAGACCCTCCATGCCCCCCGCAGATCTCATTAGCTTAGACAGCCCACCAGCTGCCCCCTCTCTACCCAATGGAGACGAAGCAGACCCCCCCTCAGGCCCAGTTCTACAGCCATCAGAGACTCTGGCCAAGACTGCTCCTCCTGTCAACGATGAGTACGGCTCCCTCTAGAGGTTTATCTGTGTGTGTGTGAGTGTGTGTGTGTGCGTGAGTGCGTGTGTGTAACTTGTATACCCATTCATTCACCACCGCATCTTGCCATTGACCACACAATATATAAAATATTGTAATGGTAAATTGTGGTAATGATAATAAGATAGTTATTAGTACAATGTTGTGGATAGAGAAGTGATACGATGCTTTGGTTTTGTTTGTGACCGTTCTCCATTGTGGGGTCTCTATCTTTGCAACATTCACCACAAACGTAGTTAAATCCCTTTCAAGACAAGAAGCTCGTTACATAAATATGGAAATTTGACATGCCATTCATAAGTCTAGGTGTGTTCCTGGTGAGTGACTTAAACAGAGACAATAAAATCATTCTCACGAACAGGTCAGAAAACTAATAAATGAGGTTAAACGCTGTGCACATGAAATACTGCGTATGTTTAAGTCATTTCAAACCATTATTCAAATTCTTCAGTGATTAGATTTTATCTTAAATGTCACTGAAAAGCCATTGTGTTACATCTTTGATTGCACACGTCATGCTAGTTTGCTCAGGGAGGTGGAGCTAGCACCGGCAGTTTTCTCACATTGTGGGTGAATGTCTACACACCACTTGTGGTGATCAAGTGGGTTTTACCCAGTTTACTCTGACACGACTTACATACAGTCATTCACTGTCTAGATCACTGGTCTGCAGGGTGTCTTATGCCCAACTACATACCATTCTGGACACAACAGTTAACTGGCATTGTAAATTATCCAAATATAAATAATTAGTTCAGTGAGTTAGTATTGCTGGAGCCAACTAGCGAGGGCCACAGCTCTTAAACATCTGTTGAACTAGTTTTGCACACTGTTAGTTACCATGACAACACGACGTCCCTAACCCGAGCCTCATACGATTCCTGTAAAAAGAACCCAACTGGTTAAGCCAGTGTTGAGCTGTTGAGGTGAGTCTTCATGTATCAACATAATAGTTAAAATCAAATTTATAGTAAACTGAATATTTTTTAGGTTTTGAAGAATTTAGGAAGTGATGAAATAACCTTGAGCGTTAGGAAACTTTGACCTTTTACAGGAGGAATAAATAATCAAGAAAATAAATACGAGTGAATGGAGTGATGCAGTCTTAAAAAACCTGTAAACAGATCTTCTGTCTTTCTCAGTGTGCTTTCATTCGTGCCGTCTTATTGATGTCTCCGTGGTTCTTAAAACTTCTTCTGGCATGCTTCCCTTCAGAAGTGAAGAAAGCTCATGCCCCACATCCCACAATTTTTTGCAATCGCTGAAAATAAAATCAGCTTTAATTTGCAAAATAACAGCCAGTAAAGTCATTATTGTTCAACAGCAATTGTATTAAGTTGCAGAAAAAAGAAACGCTTAAATCCAACTTATACGTTGTAAAATCAGTCACTGATTATGTCTGTCAGGAGAACAAAAAAAAACATGACTTTCCATCTCTACTGTTCAACTACTCGAGTACCTGAGCGTTGCTCTCATGTCTGAATAAAGTCACAATAAGCAGTTAAGTAAAAGCCATCACTTTAACAGCAGTGTTACATGTCTGCAATGGACCTTTGTTAATCACCACAATGTTTAGTTCTCACTAATTCTACAGCTTCTAACTGTGGTGTTTCTGTGCTCTGAGCAACTAGAAACTGTGCTAATTGCTTTAAAGATGAAAATGGACATCACATACCACAAGCCCAGGGCTAATTTCTCGTCCTACCATTGTCTCTCTGTAGTAGAACTAAAGCGATTAATAGCTAATATTTGCTGTTTCAGTTTAGGCATGCTAGTCGTTACAGGACGAGGTGTATGGGTATGCCATTATCTGTTTATTTTATCTGACTGTTGTCAAGGTGGTGAAGAGATATGTAAGAAGATATCTAAGTACAGTGTCTTCTTACATATTGGGTGAAGATGTCATTGAGAATAAATGGTTTAAACTGTTCAAACAAAGTGTTGTTTGTTCAGATATTTTCTGTTGTCTTGCGTGAGACGTCCCGATTTCTAATTTTGAACTTTGTCTCTTTCCCATTGCAGGAAGATTTTTTCTGATGAGAAGGGCAAACTTGAGGAGGGAGGCTTACCAAACACCCTGATCTCTGCAGAACACAACAGTGTCATACAGACAAATACAGCCGAGAGCAAAGCATGATGGGCCGGGGACATCCCAGCCCTATCCAAAACATTTTGCAGCAGCAGCATCGAGCAAGAAACACTGCAGGAGTTTTTGGTTTCCAGTGCCCTTATCTCCACTCTCAAAACAACACGCGTGTCGATTGGTTAGAGCGCACTTTGACTGTGCTTTCATTTCTGCTCTCATTCATGAAATGTTTACTACATCCAAGGAGTTTATCTGTAGGTCATAAGAGATTTGTTTTATTTTTTTATTATTATTTTATTTAACCAGTCAGGAAGATTAAGAACAATCTCTAATTATACAGATCACTTATACATACATATATATATATATAAAAATTTGACTCTACTTTCTATTGTGCTTATAGTTTGGACTGCAATTGCGCAAAAGTATTGGATTCTTATGAGAAATGTAAAGGTAAAAAAACAACTGACTATAGAAATTATTTTTCTTATTTTCATGCTCTAATGTTCAAATGTAAATGTTTTTTTCAGCATTTTTTTAAGTTTGACTTCTTTTGTGGCCTAGTCTCATTAAATAGCTTGTTCTGCATGTCTGACCTGCAATTGGTTGTGAAGTTTTGTTTACAAGGTTTACTGTTTCACTTCGTCTGCTACGGGGATGTTTAATCACGCGCAGATATGATTAAATATACACTCGAGTTCGGCCTTTGGATTATAGCCATTTTTTATGGTTATATGAAATCCAGGATTAACCCACAGCCAGCTGCAGGGGGGAAAGAGGCTGAGAGAATCCCACAAGTACATGATGTGCATGATTTGATCTGATTTACACCATTTCTGGATCAAATTTATTCAGTCTGTCACTGCCTTACCAGATTGGTAGTTAAAATATTCATTAATAAAATGTATTTGATTTAGAGAAAAACAAAAAGGCGACTCCTTGAACGCTAACAGTCACAGACCAAAAAAACAAACAAACAAACAAACAGGAGGCAGCACAGCTGCTGATTCTCAGCCGCTGGTTGAAGAACTGTGGATCAAGCGAATGTCTTGTGATCTCGAGCTAAATTTGTTTGTTTGGGGGACGACTATGAGAGCTGTAGTTCTTCCTCCCATTTACGCAGATCAAAGGTCTGGCTTCATAGTTTTGAGTTGTGCATTTGAAGCAAAAAAAAAAAAAAACATTTAAAAAAGGAAATTTAAAAAAGCATTTTTTGTACTATTTAAAAACTACAAAGATTTCTTTTCTGTTCCTGCCTGCAAGCTTGTGCACTGTGCCTGTGTGTCAATAGATTGTCTTGTCATCAGTTTCTATGATAATCTGCATAGCTTCGTTGTGAGAAATTTAGCCTATTCTTTTTATTTGATGTGTTATTAGAAGAAAAAGTACGATAAATGGACTAATGTGGTCATTATAACACGTGTAGTGTATGAAACTGTCCGTCTCTGGTCACAGCACCATATTATCGCCAGCTGTAGTGAAGGAAGGCGTTTCAAGCCTCGGCATGAATTCAGTCAGTACATCATAACGTATAACTACAAGGCAGATAGACATGCCCGTGTTTGTATGGGGGCAAATAGTGCTCATATTGATTTAATGAGTGTTACCTTTGGGGCTTGCTCTGGCATAATTATACACATTGCTTTTATTTTTTATTTTTTCCCCCAGTTGTTATTCAAGTGTTCTGTAATGTGATCTCTGAAATTCTTTTTTTTTTTTAAAGTTTTTGTCTTTTTGTACAAAAATCACTCACCAAGAGCGACTGCTTGACGATACCATTGGCAGGAAGCAAGGTGGTCCACCTAAGACAGATGATCATACTTTTTTTTTGTACCATCACAAAAATCAGATACAGTTTTAAAGCAGGAATAAAAGAAGATCTTTACTCTCCTTGTACTCCAGTGCTGTCACCAGACCACTTTGCTCTCTCGCCTCTGGATGCTCCTTTTGGTTTTATTGGGTCAAACTCAGAAAATATCTGTTGTGTACAGTCTGAGTGCTAACCCATTTACAAAATAAAATGGTTTCCAAATCTAATTTCGTCCTGTCCCATTTTGTCATTACTTTTATTCACTTTTCCGTTCTTATTTTTCCAGCACAACTTGAATCCGGAACGTGCAGTGACAGATTTCTAACAGTAGATGGCAGAAAGCACCCACTTTTCGGAACCCCTCTTGGTTTCGTCATGTCATAGAAACACAGGACGATTTAGAAAGGTTACAGTGCAAACAGGTTATGTTAGCGCTGGAAGTCCCTCGGGCTAATGCTTCGGATAGATGGGGGAACAAGTAAACACGTGTTACGTAACGCACGCTTGTGCAGGAATAAAGTTAGTACTTCCAGTCTGGAGTGTTGGACAAAACTATGTACCAGTGAGGGCTTGATATTTTCGGCTCCCCTCAGTACCTCTGATGTGACATGAACCAGTGTTGTGTCAAAGTGTCAACAACCACAGCGACCCGGTATGGCATCCAGTTTCAGGAGCCACACCGACCCACTGTCCCCTCTTAGGCAGTTTCATCCCCCCTCCGCCTCCCCGGTGTGCCCTGTGCGCACGAACCAGGCTGATGCGTAAACGCACTGAATTAATCAGAGTGTGCTTCTTATTTCAGGCAAACAAACTAGTCCTCCGCCTGTAGCCTGTCACTAGTTCTGAAACGCTGTAGATGTTTCTGACCGCAGCCTTGATGGAGAGCCGAGGAGCAGAGGGCGATCACACCGAGCCGTGACGTCGGCCCGGCGATGATTTGCAGCCGGTAAAGTCAGCAACTAGCAGCCTTGTGGAGACAGGAAGTTAGACGGTGGGATCTTCAAAGTAAAACTGCAAGTACTCAGTGCGAAAGTGATTTTTATTTATTTTCTATAGAAAGATTTCATTATATTCATGCAGGGTTACGGAAATCACGTTGAGCGCCCTTTAGAGAGACCAAACCTCAACCTGCTGTCAAACTTATTTTAATCAAGCTGTGCGTACGACAAAGACATACAGTTTACTTCTCACCGTGTCTGAAGTAACCCATTTCTTTATTCATGCCACAAGCTGACATACTTTCATACTTACATTATTCCCAGTGCCGCTGGCCAATAAAAATTCAGTTCATTTAACCTGTAATCTACGTCATCTGCATTTGTATAAGCCACCAGCAGGACCATTTAAAAGTTGCAGCTGGTCCAGGTGAATAAAATCATATGTTAATATATGGAAATTAGGAGGTATGCAGGGCCGTAAATAGAATGGCATTTCCAGCTCAAATGTATAGAAGTGTAGATATTTCTGAGACTTCCAAGGTAAAATCATACACAGTTAAATAGGCATTGGATGGATTTTTTTTTTTTACCCCCATCTATCATTGTCTCATATTTTACCTTTGAAAGAGAGAGATGCACAGGAAAAGCACAAAAGGATGGTAAAGGATTACTTAATCAAAACTCCTCAGTCAGATGCAAATTAGGAGCGCTGGGGAAACATGTTGCATATATTAAAGCACTAAATCACCAGGATGCAACGGATTCAGTGGCCTAAACACAAGAGCATATTTGCAGGCCAGTTTTTCCACTTCATTTACTGAAATACTAAAAACTAAAGTACACCGGTTTACAAGTTGGGTAACCTTGTAGCTGGCAAAAATGAAAAAGAAGCAAAGCCTCATAAGAATCGCATTCTTTCTTTGTCTTCAAATACAAAATGATATTCTCTACGTCTGTTACAAAATATTTGCATTATCTACATAAAATACATAAGTGTAACCATTACTCTCTGTCTACCTTTGTTTCCACGTGAAGACTTAGAGTTAAACCCAGTAATTTGTGTAAAATAGGCTACATCATTTAATACTGATCAAAATATGTTGATGTGTGTGTCAGTATTTATGTGAATAAAATGCACAGAATATTTGTGAATAATCAAATCTAACTAAACTTTATAATTTCCTTCATGTAGTGCCGTTTTTCCAGGAGTGTCATTTTGCAACGATCTACAAAGACGTGAATACTGTAGTATCGTTATAACGATTTTGACTCACACTAAGTGCTTTCTGCACGCATTTCGATCACTTTGCCCCTCTTATTGTGATCATAGTGTTGGTTCTGGAAACAATTTAGTTCTTGAGTTAGTTACAGCATGTTGGAAACAATGTATTAACGCCACACAGTCACTACGTTTGTAATTCTAACCTGATAATAACAGTCAGTTGGATCAACAGTTATTAATCACATCGCTCAGGCCGTCGTTTTATTTTGAAAATTCTCCTCGGCAGTCTCGCTTTCCCCTGCTGGTTTGACTGTCGTGGCTGGGTGATGATTTGCTTACTTGGAGCAGGACTGAGTTTGGAGCGGGTACTGTGAAATGTGTAAGCATGATACTGCCTGGATAATCAGCGGAGGACATTAGGAGACGGAGGTAAGAACAGCTCTGACAGCCGCCACTCTTTATTCTTTCCACTGTTGATTTCTGTCAGGTGATTCAGCTCCGATGAACTACTTTTGAGACCTCCTCATCTTAATTATTAACACTGAACAATAATGTCAGCTTTGCGGCTCCTTGATATAATTTCGATTCGCAGCAACCATGTGGAAATCCACTTAAGTTTAGTCCGCGCACTGCTTTAGGATTTTCCAAACTTGAATGAGCTCAGACTGTATCGCACACTGTTCACGCCACTGTGATGCACTCTGGACTATTTTAGACAAATTGGGTCTTTTATTTTCGAACCCGTCGCGTCCCCTTAAATGAAAAGCGCGCAGGGAGGCTTAATTTGTCGCAATGTGTTTGGATAATCAGGTGGATTTGTGCGTCTGCACCTGATGCGCTCTGATGTTGCGGTTAGTTGAGGATGCAGCCCGTCAGCATCACTCGAGGTGATGAGTGGTCCGACTACACAAAACATCAAACAGGGATTATTCAGACACTCATTCAGCCGTTTGGATGTATAGAAAAAAATCCATGCATGCGCGGATTGCGCTTTATTTGCGTGCTTTGCCAGTTTGGTAACTTACTCAGGTTTTTCTTTTCTTTCTTTCTTTCTTTCTTTCTTTTAAGCAGAGCGCTTAATTGTAACACATCTAATCATGAACGTGCGCCGCCTAAATGAACTAATCAGCCCTTGAAGGGCTTTGTTAATAGCAGGCCTACCTGTTGAAGGAATGGATGAATGTGTGAGGAGCTTGATAAATTGAACCGTCACCTCTCAGTATGCAGACGTTATTACAGCGACGTGACCGCTCTCAGTGAAACCTCAGACTAATCACCTGCAGTGGAAACTGTTGCTTTGCGCTCATCGACCTGTTGTCTCCCTTTGGTATTTTTTAAATGCATGTAGGGTGCATCAAATAAAATAATTAAAGAAATCACATAGGGGGGTCGAGGGTTTGCTTTTCACTTTATATAATATTCATTAATATCATTTTAAGTTGCTTTTGACTGGTGTGTTCCCTGGAGTATAATCATCTGCCTTTTGCATCATACTGTACGTGAAATTGGCTCTAACAGTCTTCCATCTTCATTCCTCCACCCCAAAACGCAGACCTACAGCGAACTGAAAGCAAAGCAGGCAGGACAGCCACACCTCATGCGTGGGCTCAGCAAAGGTCCGAGTGGATAGGGGTCTGACAAACATGGGTGTTCTTCAACTCCACAATCCCACTCACTCCAGCACGCTCCTGCAGCGGGCTAATCAGATGCGTCTGACCGGCACCCTGTGTGATGTCATTATCACAGTGGATGGCCAAGAGTTTCCAGCGCACCGCACCGTCCTGGCCTGCACTAGCAAAATGTTCGAGATCTTGTTCCACCGCAGCAGCCTGCGCTACGCCCTGGACTTCCTGTCCCCCAAGACTTTCCAGCAGATCCTAGAGTACGCCTACACCGCCTCGCTCCAGGCCACAGCTGAGGACTTGGACGACTTGCTGTATGCTGCTGAGATTCTGGAGATCGAGTACCTGGAGGAGCAGTGCCTGAAGGTGCTGGAGACCATCCAGGCAGAGGAGAGCGAGGAAGTGGCGGTCAGGAATCACAGCTCCGGAGATCACAGTGACCATGGCCGGGCCAGGCACTGGAGGCAAATGCTGATGTCCAAGAAGCATTCCATACAGGATGGACCCAACCACACCAGTCCCACAGCTCTACACCACCTGGCACTGTACCACATGACTGAGAGGAGCTCTCCTGGCCCAGAGCCTGAGGCAGCTCCTGAATCGAGCCCCAAGCAGGACACAGTGGTAGACATGGAGAACTCCCAGAAGGCTCAGCATAGCGGTGTAGAGATAGCCCAGGATTCATCCCACGAACCTCCCAGAAGTATAAAATTAGAGCGCATGCAGGTGGATGATGCCAACAGCTATGAGGGCAGATCCTCCAGTGCAGGGGAGGGAAGCTGCATCTCAGACCAGCCTAGAGACGAAGGCCCGGGGACGCCCCTGAGAGGTAGCGTCATCACCAGTGCTCGAGAGCTGCACACAGGCCCCGAGGATGGAGGACAAATGGCAGGAAACACTCTTGACTGTTTTCCCGGGATCTCTGAGAAACACCTGGCCTCCATATACTCTGTGCCATCCAACCACACAGGGGAGGGCATGCCAGTGTCTGTTTCTGTGGCCCCAACCCTGGGTGTGCCACTAGACCCGAGAACCTACAGTGGCCTGCTGCACCAAGGGTTGCTGCACAGGGAGCTCCTGAGCAGGCTTGGCCAGTTTGCAGCAGGGATGAGGCACGAGGCCCCAGCTCAAGGCCAGCAGTGTTGTGGCGAATGTGGGCTCCAGCTGCACAGCCGGCAGGCTGCGGAGCAGCACAGGTAACATGCACAAAACAACCATTAACACTAATTTGTGCTGTTTATTTTTAATCTGGCTTGTTTTAACTAATGCAAAATGAAATAATATACTTTAAAAACGCCAGGCTCAATAGCTAATAATCACAAAATATTTTGTTGTATTTTGTGCTGAAGAAACACTGCTACACTCTCCTGCGGCTCAACATTTTCACTGACAGTCGTGCGTTACCTTTAATAAAAGATGGAGGAGACGGGCGTGCAGGTGGATCTGTGCTTATTGTGATAATGAATGATTATGCTAGACACGTGTCTCTTAAATTTAACCTTTTCTACGTCTTCGAGATTTTCCCCCTCTCTCAGTGAATATAATGCGAGTCAAAAGCTTGAAACAGCATCTGAGAATTTGTTCATTTATTCTCAGGGACACCTGCACTCGTGTCTTAACAGTGAGACGTGTCGGCAACTTTTGAATCGGGTCTCTGTGAGGGGTTTGATATAAAGAGGCCTTGGTGTCGCAAAATGCTGTCATTTACAAAGCCTCATTTTCTAAATTCTGTTTGATTATCTGTGCAGAAGTGCGCTTCACACAACAGTCTGTCTCCCAGGCTATTTGATATGCATTCCTTTGCATCAGCAGACAGGATCCTCTCAGCAGGGGCCGGGCTGGACGCTTCAGCAACATGATGGATAACTTCTGCTTCACGACTCGGCTCTGTTGTTTTGTTGTTGTTGTTTTTTTATTGTTCTTGTTTATTTTTACCCTACTTATTAGCTTGTCCTTTTGTCATTGTACACAAAAAATTAACCAGATCGATGACAGCTCTCATTAACTTGATTGCAGATGTTTCCAATTGTGCGAGCTCGTCAGCGTTTGACTCATCATCAGTCGGTAGAAACAAGACAGTTTGCAGTCCTAATGTGCAGCTAACCCATGATTAGGATCGCAGTGTTTCCCTGTTCATGCCTGTGGCTGACATTTCAGCCTCACTCCAGAACTCTGTTGAAACAATGCATCCTGTGGGATATTTAGTGATGCGCACAGCTTACTCACGGAGACAGGCTCATGTCCGCAGGTTCAAGGAGCTGCGGTGGTGGCACTGCTTGAGGATGTAATGAAGTTGCTGTAGGTCTGTAACCAGGTCACTGAGCATACACCTGGCCTGCAGATTGACATTTTCTGGTGTTGTTCAGGAGGCATCTCCTGGCACAGTTTTAGTATGAAACACTTCAGAAAAAGAAATCCATTTGGTTTGAATGATTAAAATAAGAAATTGGGAAATATATACCATTAAAAAAAAAATCAGCAGCCTTTAGGCTGAAATTATAAAATGAACAGTTCAGTGTTCCACTAACTTTTCAAGGTTACTAAACAGCCGCTAAAATCAAATTAAAAGCCTGTTTTGCATGTTTGAGGACAGCTCCTCTTTTCAATATTCCAAAATTAATTAACTTCAAATAATTTATCGGTTTTGTTTCAATGACAGTGAAATGAGGGCAGGAAGACGTGGAATGAATTCAAAATCAAACGCAACAGTTGTTCGCAGCTGGACTCCGACTTTAAAACATTATGATTACACGGTCAGTGCCTTTAACCCCCGTCCCCACTCCCAGACCAGCAGGACACAAAGTCCACCCCTTTCATTGCATTTGGAGCCCAACAGTTAATTATTCTTTTAGGGCAGAAGCTGATATTGACATTTAACCATATATGGTATGATTTAAAACATAACAACGAATAAACTAAAAAGTCACAAAATCAAATTTTTTTGGTCTTCCAAGTATTTCAAACAGTGTCAAACAAAGGAAGAGACCAGTCAGTGACTCGTAGCAGTGACAGCTGAAAAAGCTAATAGTGATGCGAAGTGGGCGGGTGCCAAGCTAAAGTGAGTTCAGCTTTGAAGCGAGTGATTAAAGTGACGACCAGTGGGAATGCAGAACGCTGATGATTGGCATATGCAGACGTGCGGGAGCCACACAGAAAAATGGGACTGCTGTGGAAGGCCACGCCAATAAGCTTTTAAAGAGATTCTCGTGTGGCCCCTTGGGAAAATTAATTACCCACCTCTGTAATTAAGGGGTCATCTATGCAACTAAATGACAAAAATGTCAGCTACATATTGATGCACGGTGAGTGAAGTTAGTTTAAGTTAGTTTCAAATGCGATTGGAACTTAATAGTAATATTATGCTTCTTATTATAAATGCAGAATGCCAGTTATATTGAATAGGGAAATATTTTTCTAGTAATGTACTTCTCTCTATTTAATATGAAAACCACTGATGCTACTCTGCAACATGTGCTGCAGACCTCGCTGTAAGCAATCGTATTGGACACTATTTCTAAACTACCTCAAACATCTTTTTTAAGCATATTAACAAATATTAGGAAGCATCTGCCAAAAATCAAAGATTGTAACATAACTGCATATATCGCAGACTGCTTGACCACCAGGATGGCCTAAATAAAACCTAATCTAGTATAGTATAAGAATCTAGTATGAACAGAAGCTGGTCAAATTTGAAACTGGGCCTGCAGCTCTAAAAGGATTCCTTTTTGTTCCCGACGGCGTTAATGTTGATTTCATCTCAATTAAATGACATCTTAAGTCTCATTTATTATGACCACAGTGTGTGTTTAACCACAGATTTTTTAGGCCATTTGCTCTGCTGTTGGCGGGGTGATCCAAGGATAACAGTACAGATGCCTTGCATGCTTGGATGTGTGTGATATGATATGATAGGTTTTGCTGCCGGCGGAGCTTCAGCGAATCATCTTCTTTTCTCCTTTTCATTGCAGTTACAGGAGGAGTGTATGCGTGTGCATATTATGTCGGGATGCGAGTTTGCGTGCATGTGCTGTCTGTGTGTGTGCGCGCGCTAGTCTGAGTGGGTTTGCGTGTGTGCCCAGTGTCTTGCAGTGCTGGCGGGTGGAGGCACGCGTATGTTTGCGCTCTGAAATTAGCCAGATATCCTATTGTCTGTGTTCTTTTAGCGTTCATGCGTTGTGATTCACAACTCCAAGGGCCTCTTACGCTAATGATGCCGCATTCAGCGAGGGATTCTTGCCGGAATTAAAACATGCTCCTCTTGTTACAATGATGCTTCTAGGTTTGGGAGACCTTAATAAAAGTGTCTCGAATCTGCGGCTTTTTTGCTTTATCAAAAGTGCAGTCTCGCTCCGTTTCTTGAATCCGTTAACACGCTCACATTAGTGTTTGTCTTTCCACAGGAGGCTCCATAATGAGGAGAAGGGCAATGGCTGTGAATACTGTGGCAAACACTTCCAGGACAGCATGCGGCTCAGGATGCACATGCTGTCTCACACAGGTACTTAGTAACTCTCACACTCTCATCTCAGAGCATTCAGAGCTGATCAACCCTCTTGATACAGTAGTGCAGCTTTTCAAATGCACCTGTTCATGCTACGACCCCCCCTCCACCCCTCCCCGTGCCGGTTAGTGCTGCTCCGAATACTTGGATCATGCTTTCTTTTCCATGCTTAGGTCTATGCGCGTCTCCCTCCCTCTCTTCTCTCCGTCTCCCTCTCTAGTCTCTCTCAGTTTGAATCGTTTCTGTGTTTTTTCGGAGACTCTGGCAGCTCGCCAGCTCTGCCCCTTCTGAGTGATGACATCATCAGCTGCCGGCAGGCCTGGGTGTTCTGCCAGTGTTCCGAAGCGTGTGTGATGGCTCGCTCGCAGATGTGTGTCCAGAACACACTGTACCCAAATGCAGACTTAATCAGACCTGACTGCTCTCCCAGCTACTTTATCCAAAATAGAGAGAGAGGAGGGGCGGGGAGTTTGGGGGGGGGGGGGTAGAGATCAGGGACTAAAAATGAAACTAAAACAGAAACCTCAGTTGGATTATGTGTACAGACAAGGCAAAGTCCCTGTCCTCTCCGCCTTCTCTATGAGGATTGTTTTGGAATGACATCCTGCTGACGGATGAGAGAAAGAATCTGCTTCTTTAAACTTCACCTGATCCCCCTCCCTTTTTCTGTTCCTCCTCTTTTATACCCTCTGGATAACCCTAAACACACATATTGTCTTGCATTACCCCGACCACCACAACGCGCTTTGATTTTCAATTCGCAGCGACATCCGTAACAGCAGCACCTTTAACCTAATTTGAATTTTTTGCATAAACTCTCCCCATCCCAATGTGTCAACCTATAATACTACAGAAAAAAAAAAGAGAGAGAGAGAGATGTGGATCTCATTTCTTTGTCACTGTGTATTTCGGTATAGCAGCCTTAGATCCCGCTGGTTGCTAAGGAGCGAGTGCTCCACTGCTCTAATGGGCTGATTTGGTATTCAGCTCGATGCTGGCTCTTATTTTGGTATGCCAGACAAAGTGTTTTGATGGAGGACGATTGCAGCCGCGTCTGGAGACAGTTTGATGGTTTATGGATGAGAGCACACTCCGTGCCTTTGACTGCACAAGACAATGCACTATGTTCTCTTCTTCCCTTATCACACAATCTCACACAACACAACACACCACACTGGACAGCGTCACACAACATCAGGATCGCAAATTCTGCTTTAGTGTTACTACTAAACAACACTACTCTCAAGCAAGTTTTATTTTTACGCCGTGTAACAAAACGCACTATTCCAAAACAGTAACAGTTTGTTTTCAAAAATTGTTGTTTTTAGAAATGAACAGATTGGGGCTCTCTCTCTTTTTTTTGTTGTTTTTTTTTTTTTGGTATTTGTGTGCAGCACTGGGAACAGTGGCAGAGTGTCTCTGTATAGTGGCATCGTAAGAGTTGAAAGAGGACCACATTTAGGCTGTAGCGCTCAGAGTTCCCAAAGCTTGTGGGTGTTTTAATGAGTCATTTTAACTTCATTTAAAGCCAGCTGAGCAGAAAATAGATCAGTGAATGAGCCCTGGGCCAGTATGGATCTGCAACCGATTTACATCTCTGTGAGAGCCAACCCACATCCAAACAGCTGTGTGTGAGAGAAAGAGAAAGAGCGAGCGTGTGCGCGTGTGCGTATGTGCATATCTGTCTTATTTGTCTGTCTGTGCAGGTGTGAGGTGAGTGCAGAACAAGGATTGAACGTTTCTGCTGGCAGCGTGCATACTTGTCTCTCTCATGTCTTCATCAGAATAGACAAGGGCATTCCAAAGGTGAACTGGGAACTGTAGTTACAGTGTATGCAGTGGGATTCGGGGTGTTGACTCTGAAGTGTTTTTTTTGATAAAGGGATGTGCCGCAGGCAGGAAGCGTCTGCTGTAGAGAGAACACCCAGTCCTTCTGTGGCCTCTCAGGCATACAGTCTGCTCACTGTTCAGAGACTGATAACAGGGCACGGTAAATAAAACTCTTCAGCTCTGCTCTTTTTTTTCCTTTTTCTTTTTTCGAGAAGAAGGACCATTGCACCCTGTCTGGTGCTTTTGTTTGTCCCCAGTTGTGTTTTTACGGCACTTTCCACTGCTCCATTGTACTCCGCGCGTTTGCTTCCTTGTGTTAACACCTGAAAAGCACAAGTGTGTGACAAACAAGGCTCTTTGCTGACTTTTCAAACAGCATCTCTTTGTCCCCCCCCCCTCTCGTTGCTTTTCTCCACAGTCCTCTTTAAATGTGAAATTAACTGACTTAGGCTGCAATTACAAACACATGTTTGTGTTCAGGTCTGATCAAAACACACTCTTTTGAATTTGATTTTGTCTACAGCTCCTGCAGAGGCGCTCGTGTGTGATCAGTGCGGAGCGACATTCTCCTCAGAGGACGCTCTGGAAGCCCACAGGCAAACACACACAGGTACTTTACAAACATGTGTGCATGCTTTCTCAACGTGCACGCACGCACACACACACAATGTTTAACCTGGACAGCATGCACTGAGCTGTTGAGTAAGCCGTGACTACGGGACTCGTGATCATGGTCTAAACTGGCTTGTCATGCTGGCTGGGTTAAACTGTTCCTGTCATGATGCTCCATAATTTATCAACAGGGAGGTGGGAGGCCCTCTCACATATCACCCACTAATATCTCCTGGCATCCAGGCCCACTGCATGCCACTTTGCCACAGCAGTAGCTTTACAGCACCAGCATTACAGTTTCACAGACATACTATCCTCACCTCCCTCATGACAGCGGCTGTGAAATTATTTACCTCACGCCCACACACTCAACAGCAGGCCAGACACCTTTTTGTGATTTTTCAGTGATCTCAAACCAGGCAAAATGTTTGCATTACATACTCTTCTTGTTCAGCAAGTGTCTGGCATTAACATTTGGCACCAAGATGAGTCAAAGTATTTTTTTAAATAGTTATATTTCTGGCTGACTGGCTGCACAAACCTGGATGGTGATTTGCAATCTGGACTCTCGTAGTTTGGAAAAACATGCCCGGGGAGCTGAAGTCGTTATCAACGTTAGAAAGTGCCTCACAGAGGGGGGAAAAAAGGAAAAAGGAGGAGATAAAAATGACAAACAACACAAGTGTCCAACTGATTAAATAAAATGCACTAAAAATCAAGCGAGAGATAAACCAGATGTTGTCTAAGTGCAGTACTTTTCTTAGTAAGTTGGTATTTTTCTGTTTGATTAAGACATTTCTAAAAGGTTTATCGGTTGTCTGTAATGAATGCATCATTTTTTCCATCTGCCTAAATTCGAGTTTATTGCCCAACAGTTTTGTTGTCAGATGGCACATACATGTATCCCTGACAGTGTCCGAATCCACACCTTTTCTGCTACTGTCAGAGAAAGGTGATAACCCTCTCAGGAGCACTGGCACGTAACTGTAACTCCAGGTGGCACACACAGTATGAATAGTTAATGGATGTGGACATGGAGGGGTGTTAACGATGCCCAGAAGTTTCTACCCTCATCTCCCTGAGTTGTAAACATCCAGAGCTCGGTTTCAGCTTGGCACTGTATCCAGAGCAGGGTGCAGGAGGGCATTACTCTCTTATTTTGTCATGATCTCAGCTTGGTCCGCTGTGACGCATGACCCTTTTTACTGACTCTTATTGTGGCATTCGTCATGAGCTACAGGTAATTCAATCAGTTGTGCCGAGGTTATGCAAGGAAATTTTCCAAATCACTGCAGAGACTCGCATTTTCCAAATCACCTGGTTTTTATTTCTTGTTCTTCTAAAAAAAAACCACCAAAACAAAACAAAAAAAGATAGAGACACAGTGCCGAGCGTGCAGCTTCTGCTTTAATTTGCCATGTGGCATAACCAGTTAGCCAAATGAGTTTCCCCTTAGCAGATTAACACTTGTCAGACCTCAGCAGCTGCAGCACTGCCGTCCACCTCTTCTCCAGAGGGGAAATAATTCTGCTCTTGGGAGACCTTACTCTGTGGCAATTTGGCTGATTTGGCCGCAAGACTAGTTTACAGTGAAAGTCTTTAGCCACTTTTATATGTCAGAGGTTAATGGCCCTGTGTTGCTGAAGTTAGAGATCAAAGAGAGCAGGGGGTTTGGTGGAGAGGGTTAGGGGTGGGTTGAACTGTGAGAAGGGAAGGGGGTAGGGGGTATGTGAGGACTTCCTGAGGGCAGGAGGATTGCTGCTGGTGTTGGATGCCAGGACACGGAGGAAAACAACATCATGTGCTGCTGTTTACTCCTCACCACAGCACTGTCATAGTCTCCTCTGACCTACTTGTCAGTGCCCAAAATAAAAGAATGGATCTGTCTCCGAATTGCTCTCACAACAAAGGGGTTTGTTTCATCATGGCAAGTAAGGGCTCTGGGGCACCTAGCTTTCCATTTTGGAAAACCCAAGACTCATAGCTTATCTCCACCATGCACAGAAATCGACTGTATGTGCTTCAAACTGTGCTGGCTGACCATTTTGCCACCTTGCCTTGCCTACAGAAAAAAGGCCATAAGAGTGCTGTCTTTGTGTACTCACAGCAGCTGCACTGTTTCCACACATTACAGGCTGCTTCATCAAGTGAATAATATTACCTTCTGTCCAAACCCTAATTAAACAGTCCTGTAGTCTGTTCAGATACAGCCCAGGCTTTCTAATGCATCCCTCTTAATGCAGACCTTTTAGCTCGCCTAATTGCGTGTCCGTCATCATACTGCACCCTCCTGTTAATACTCAGTTGTAATTCGCATAAGCCTTAAACTGAACTGAACTGCGCTCTGTTTGGCCATTATGACCGCCCCCCCCCCAGTATTTATTTTCCCTGACTGTTACCACACACACACA